>NC_079212.1:26467575-26545075 GCF_029633865.1 Lampris incognitus | reverse complement strand
ACACACACACACACACACCTCTCCTTATTTCTTGCTTTTGGCTTTGATACACACAAACACACACTCACACATAAATACATATGTTTTTCTGTTTGTGAGTCACTCACATGCATGCACGCAGGTGCACACACAGACATGGACACACACACACACACACACACACTCGGTCAGACAGAGACAAGCCTGAAGCTTCCTGCTGATCAAATGGTAGCTGCGTTGCTTATCTTTGCTCGGGCGAAGCCTCTTCATGCCTTTTAAGGCATTGATTAAAATGGGGAAAGCTTCATCTGGGCTCGCTGCATCTGGAGCAAGGCGAGAGAAGAGCAGAGTGCTTTTGGCAGTAAACTCTGTCCCAGGGCCTTGTTTGTTCTGCAGGGAGAGATGTTGTTGGAATGAAAGGTGCTGTTTTGTGTTACTCTTACGATAGAGAGTGGCTGTGCCTATAGATCATAGATTCAGGGGAAATAAATGAGTGTGCTAAACCTTCGCCTCCCCCAGTTGTGTGCTATCGGATTGTATTTACATGATTCATGGTGACGGCTACGACTTTGTCTATCATACGACACATATGTACAGTATTCTATCCCCAGTAGGGGGAGACAGGGAAACAAGACAATGACCGTTGCGTAAGGACCCTATTTTAACTGGTCCTTTACTGCTGTTAATTAAGAGTCAGATCTTACACAATCAACTTTTTATAACACTGTTTTTCAAGTTGGATATTATTATTATCATTGGTATACTGCCATGGTTGAATTTGTGATCCTGTAGTTTATCAGATGATGTATGTTCACTTTAGATATTGCAGATACAAATTGCTTATGAGAGTGAAACTTCACACTAGTAGAAAGATAGGATGTGTGTATTTTTTTTCTTCCAGAGTCTCCTTCCACCCTATCCCCGTGATTAACAATCCTCTAGAATAAAACCAGCTGAAGAGCTCCATAAATTAGGCTTGATCTGCTGTCTCATAACTGACCCTTTCCAAACAAGTGACCATATGTGATTCCCAGAACATAAATGTATTGCAGCATTGGGGACACCTTCACCTCAGCAGGGGCTTATTAACTGAAAGACTTGTATGTGAGCCTGCCTTTCTAAGCTGTACTCCCCTCCTTCCACACAGCCGCTCCATGTAAATCTTTAATACCCTGACAGATGGGGGGAAAAAAATAACGTCATTTCTGGTCGGGCTCTCTTTGCTGTGATCTCTCCATCACAACTGGGACTCCGAGTCAATCAGCAGCATGGCGCAAGTGAAAGGGGCTGAAGAAGAGAGGGATCAGAGGTGAGGAGTGGCAGAGTGGACCTGGGATGGATGAAGTGATCCACCTCTGGGGATTAAGGTGTGATGAATGCTGCAACAACTCTTGGCAGAGCCATCTCCCTCCTTCTCTGCTTCTCCCTCTGTCACTATGGCTTTCTTTTTTCACTATCGCTCCTCTTTCTGTCTTTCTACCTTCTAAGCATTGGTATCAGTGGATGGGGGGGGGGGGGTTATGAGCTCAGTGAATCATAGCTCAGACTCGGGCGAGCCGATGTTCTGGTAGCCTGTCTTGGTGCTTGTACCGTAGTTGGTGTTGGTCATCTCCTGGGTTCCCCCAGGGCCCAGGTAAGCCCGGTGAGGGGGCATGGGGGAGGGCGTCTCGCTGGGGTTCTTGCCAAGGATGAAGCGTTGCTCATCCTGCTCCTCGAGGTTGGATATGTCCTTCATCATGCCTTTACGGTAGGAGACAGACAGCTTGTTGGAGCCGTCTGACATCAGGTTGAAGTGGCGGACGAGGAAGACGATGGGCAGAGGCAGCATGGCCGCAACGATAAGGGCATAGGCCATGCCCAGTGCCCAGGGAGGGTAACTCAGGAAGCGCTCAGAGCCCTGAGAGAGAGAGAGAGAGAGCGAGAGAGAGAGAGAGAGAGAGAGAGAGAGAGAGAGAGAGAGAGAGAGAGAGAGAGAGAGAGAGAGAGAGAGAGCAATAAAAGTGTGCCATCTATCCATCTATCTATCTATCTCTCACATACACATACTGCACACACAAGCACACAGTACACACACACACACACACACACACACTGCCTGGAGCCACTGGGGTACTGACCTCCTGCTCCACCCAGGCGTTGTAGCCTGCCGGACTGATGGCCATCTCAATAACAGTGGCAATGATGAGCACCACCAGGATGGCGGGGGACACATACTTCCACATGTAGAAATAGAAGCTGTAGGGCCTGAAACCCAGCATGTCCTCGAGGTCCTGCATAAATCTGGAATGAGGGAAGGAGAAAAGGAAGGAAAGAATGAAAGAAAGAAAGAAAGAAAGATTACTGAGTATGTCTGTGATTCTACTCAAATGGATTTCTTTATATCTTTTTAAAGATTCTGTTGCATTTTAAATTTGTAGGTAGGATTGTGCAATAATTCAATATTGTCTTTCAGCAGTACCGTATTGGGGGGAAATTTGGATGATGTCCTATTTTTGAAAATGTTGTTGCCTAAATTAATGACAACGAGATTCTGTTACCTAAAACTTTCACAAAATGGGGCATGAAATATGTGGAGTATTATTTGAAAGCTAGTTTTGGTTTGATATTATACTTTACTGTTCAATGTGATGAACCTGAACTTGGATTCTATGGTATTTTTGCATATGTAAGCAGACACCATGACATAGTTGTATACACTTGTGCAAAATTCCTTATTATTACTGTGATAAGACTTTCCATATCTAGCACTAGTTTGAATGAGTTGTTTTTGAGGAAAAACAATGTAACTTTTGTCCTCGGCTCAATTGCAGCCTCTTGGCCTACTGACATGTTAAGTAACCTACACCGATTAATGGAAACCAACAATCAAAGCCAAATAGAGGGGGGGGGGTGAATGAAACAAGGCCAGGCAGCTGCTCTCATCTCTCTTGTTCTAATGCAGATCCCTTATCCCGTGCAGACTGGTTTTTGATATCATATAAGCCCTGTGCTTTAACAAAAATCCCATATCAGATATTGCCCTGAAACTAATCTCATCCAAACTGGCCTGAAACCTAACGTTGTTTAGTTCCGCTGAGATGAAATGGGATCTCCCCCGAGCCCAGTCCAGTCTAGTCTAGTCCAGTCCAGTTCAGTCCGGTGCTGTTACCTCTTAGTGCCATAGATCCAGGCTACAGAGATGTTTTCCAAGATCACCACCACAGTGAGAGGCAGACCAGCAGAGTAGTCATCGAACATGGTGACAAAGTAATTCCCCGAGCGCTGCACAAACAGCAGGCCTAACAGGAAGGCTATGATGCAGCATGCCACTGAGTGGGAGAAGAACAAACATGTGAGGAACTTGAAACCACCTTGTCGACTTAACTTAACTGACACATCCATCATTAGGTACCTCTAACTCATACTGCCACTTCATTTCAGCAGAGAAAATTAAAAAGAAAAAGAAAAGGATCATCTATGTTTGTGCTTGTGATACTTAATATTTGTTATGCCCAGGGGTCAATTTGTGTTGGGGGATTCAAAAAGCCACAATCACCTCTTAAACTTCTGCCTACATATTCTTAACCATGAAAAGTTTTCTAATGCAAAGTTTATGTAAAAACTATTTGTGAGCTAGGAAGAAAAAACATGTCTCTGGTCTAATGGCTTAGCTTTGTATTCAGACTCCCCTTTTGTTCATTTTATAACACAGCAAATATATACGTATATATATATGTATATGTATACATATATATATATTTATTTTATTTTTGTACTCATTATAATTTTTACTGTGTGAAGAATTCATTTTATTACATTATTCCTTCGCTACAATGTGCACAGAACACAAACATGGGTAGAATCTAAACATCGATAATAGATTTCTTTATACGCCTCTCAGTCCATCACCAGCATTGTGGCTGACCCACCCCCCATTGACTTTTCTCCCCCCTCTCATCTGGGAGAAGATTCTGCAGCATCAGGAGCAGGTCTTCCAGACTGTGCAATAGTTTCTTCTGCCAAGCAATCCGGCTCCTGAACTCCATGCTGCCCCATCCTCCCCGGTCTCTATTCTCCACAACCTGCTTTGACCCAACCACTTAACCCCCCCCCCCCACTCTGGATTTATACCTATCTCTGCCACCCACCCCCTCCCAGACCTGTACCAATACCTACCCACCTCCCCACTTGTATAGCCACTTTGTTGGACAAGTAAAAGACAATACACAGACACTTTTATAAAAGGTACGAGGAGATCCTTCCATACATAGCTGCCAATGTTTAACACACAAACTATGGCTGTTGAGCCAAGTACATATCCATGTCGCACTGCATCAGTTTGCACAGATCCATACTGTTTTCATATTGTTTACAATGTTGCACTATATTTATATTCAATGCACTGTCTTCCCAATGTGTCCCCCCAGTTATGTAGTCCTTTTAGTATAGTGTTGTCTATATTTTTAGCATAGTCCTTTATTTCAACAGTGCACTTATTTGTCCTCCTTTTTAGCACATTCAGAGTGTCTGACCGAATGTGCCGTTTGTGTATGTTGCACCACATCATCCAAGGAGGACGTCATTTTATCTCTGCTGTGTGCTGTACTGTAACTGGCCGAGATGACAATAAAGACTTCGCTTATACGCACTAATGTTCCCTGATGAAGATATCTTACATAGTGCCATTAACCCAAAGGGAATGGAAAGGGGTGAGTTGGTTTTACAAAGAGTTGGTTTTTGTTAACAGTGGGGACGCTCATCCCTTTACATCCACCTTAAAAAGGGACCCTGGTTGCACCATCCAGATTGTGTTGTTCACTATGGGTCCTATGTCTCACCACACAGTATCTCCTTGCGGATCTTGAAGGCGTCCAGTATGGGTGTGGTGATCCCGGTCATGGTGCCAATCATGCTGCCCAGGCCCAGATTGATCAACATGAAGAAGAACATGACCGACCAGAAGGGGCTGGCAGGGAAATGGGTCATGGCCTCTGTAAAGGCGATGAAGGCCAAGCCTGTGCCCTGCACCGCCTGGAGGAGGGAGAGAAGGAGGTCAAACGGGCCATACGTACGGCCGAGAGTGGTTGTTACCGTGTTGGTTTTGATGCGAGGCAGTGAAACAAACGCTGACCTATACAGAGAACAACTGTTATTATATATGATCTCATTTTTTGCATTTACATTTTATATTTAATAACTCTTATCTACAGCAGAGCAGATTACAATAAGTGCAACATTCAATGAGGTTATTTCCTTAATTGCCGACATCACCAACTGTCTATCATGAGAGACCCACTGGCCTCACTAATCTCACTGCCCGTAAATGAACAGACGAAACGAAGAAAGAAATGGGGGGAAAATGGGGAGGAGGGAGGGATTTCGTTTCCTGTTTCAGAGTGAACAGAAGATTTTTTTTTTCATCATTGTCTGTGTTTTGTTCAATGGTTTTATTTCTCCCTCTGTTGTTGTCTTGTGGGTTTCTTTACATCTGGTCTTATGGGATTGTGTCAGTTTGTAAATGTTTTGCCTTAATGATATTAGTAATGTTATCATATTTGCTAGTAATGTTATCATATTTGCTAATGCTGTCCCACATTTAGCCTATTGCATGCCTCAGTGGCTATTCTGTGTTTCTTTTCTTTTTTTAATCCAAGTTGCCTTTTGTTACATCAGGGAGTACAGATGCAAATCAGCCAGTCTTATTTAACGCTGTCCAGAACTGTAATGTGCATTAATGTGCACTGTCCCTGTCAAATAAAGATAAATAAATATCGGATATGGGAGAGGACATGACTGACAGTTGGGCAGGGTGCTTCAACATATTGTTTCTGATTCCCAAATTATTATTCAAGTCACTTTATTCATGGTGGTGCAGAGATAAAACAGCTGGCATGTGGAGACACAGCATGCATGCATGCATATATGTATGCACCAACACAAAGGTTCAGACACCCATACATGAATAAACCAACACTGGCTCACACAGGCAGACCGTACCAACTCAAATGCTTTTGAATAGGAATGGGTTTTGAGAAGCGATGTGAAAGTGTCAGTCGTGGAGGCAGACCTGATGCCTCGTTGATGATAATATTCAAGCATTTACAAATACAGAAGTGCACACACGATACAAATCTGACCGCAAATTTTGCAGCCAAACCCCCACCCCCACCCTTTCTGTCCCGCTTTCTGACCTTGTTGAGCTCATCCTCCAGGACGCAAGCATCCAGGCCCAACTGGGTGAAGCTGTCCTCCTTCACTGTCTTGATCACGCCGTACATCTCGGCGTAGTCCTGGGAGGACAGGCGGGAGAAGTTGATGTGAGAAGGAATGAGCTCCCTGCTCAACACGCCGGTGTTCAGGAAGCCCAGGATCTTCTCCGCATTCCTGCACATGGAAAGAGGACAAGGAAAATAAACTGATGTCATTTCACCTGATAGAAGAAAGATTGCTAGAAACAGGAGTGATGACTGCACGTGGCAAAATCCAGTACTGGTTATTCCATGAGGGCAAAGGCTTGCATGAAAGAGTAAAACATACACTTAAATCAAATTTGGACCAAAATCGGTGATCAGATTTAACTTTTTTTCTTTTTTTTTAACACCAAAGATGGGAGAAGAGTAACAAAAATTACTGACCAGTTTCATCATATGTGGAAAAGAAGGCCTCAATTACACCAAATGAGGACCCCCCCCATTTCTCCCCAGTTGTATCTGGCCATTTACCACATTCTTTTGGGCCACCCCGGTCGCTGCTCCACCCCCTCTGCCGATCCGGGGAGGGCTGCAGACTACCACATGCCTCCTCCAATATATGAGGAGTCACCGGCTGATACTTTTCACCTGACAGTGAAGAGTTTCACCAGGGGGACGTAGTGCGTGGGAGGATCACACTATTCCCCCCCCCCCCTGAACAAGTGCCCCGACTGACCAGAGGAGGTGCTAGTGCAGCAAAAAGGACACATACCCATATTTGTCTGTAGGGACGCCTGACCAAGCTGGAGGTAACACAGGGATTCGAACCGGCGATCCCCATGTTGGTAGACAACAGAATAGACTGCTATGCTACCTGAACGACAGATTTAACTTTTTATGTCAAAAAACCTTTATGATGGCAAACTAAAACATTCAGCAATATTTTTTTATTTGTAAACGACTAATATTGTATTTTTTTATCCTGCACCTTTATCCATAATTGTTCCCAATTGTCTCAAGGACTGAGGGAAATGGTCCAGTCCTCATTAATATTCATGAGCTGACCTTTGAGTGACCTTTGATGGTATGGGTGGGTGGGGTTTCATAATTTGATGATTTGATCTGATTGGCTGTATGTGTTTGTGTGTGTCTCCTGGCATAATGAGTATCAGAAAAAGAGATTTGCTGAGAGAAGATGAACTAGGGGGAGCTCTTTTTAAAAGAGAAAAAGAGAAAAACTGAATTCTATCTTTTATGCTTTTTTTCAGTAGAAAGCCAGTACAAAATGCAAAGCAAAGTAATTAAAGTAATAAGTGATGTTGGGAAATATTAGTGTTTCAAATTAGGGCTGACATTAACACTCTGCTCTGTCTGACTCCCATTCCTATTCAGTTTCTGTCTTAAAGTTCTCGATAGGTGATGTGTCGTAATACGAGAGACACTCACTCAACAACACACTTCTCATTCATGATGTTTGCCTTGAAGCCCAGCACAGCAAACACCACCAGTGTGGCCAGGATGGAGGTGACAAAGTTGATGACAGAAACCAGTGCCGCATCAAAGTGACAGTTGTTGTCTCGCTTATTGTAGCTGGAGAAAGCAATGACGCCTCCAAAACCAAGGCCCAGGGCGAAGAAGACCTGAGTGGCTGCCTCCCTCCACACCTGGGGCTCCAACATCTTCTCCAGCTGAAGACAGGAATAAGATATTGTGCTTGCTTTGAATTTCACCTGATATAAATTTCGTGGATGTATTCAGTTCACTGGTGGAAGCTGTAGAAGTCTATGTTCAGATAGTTATCCTGCATCTGTACTGACGCAGAGCTGCAGAAAGTGCTGAAAATTATGAACTATTAATATCATTATTACAATATCCCCGAGACATCTAACATCTGTGGCTTCAATTCCCTATCATTGTGAGGTTTATCTATTCATATTGTACAATCATAAACATGCTGACTTAGCAAAAATAAAAATATCTTACAAGCAGAGACTCAAGTTCCTCAGTTCGTTTCATACACATGTACAGTACACTCTTCCACCAGTAGGGGGAAACAAAAACTGCACTTTCATTCTAAAATGTGAGACCTAATGACATATTTTTTTTTACTAGAGATCGAAATGGCCTATCTCTTACAGCGGCTGAGGAAATCAATCGCCCATGGCTGCAGGCGATGCACAGAAAAAGGTTCACTTATCAAATTTCGACTGAGATGTGAACGAGCGATCCGTGCAAAGACAGCGGCGACGTTACAATTGATTTTCCCTGGGTGCAACTCAATTTCAAAGGGTGAACTTCAAACAGTGGAGAAGCCACTACTAAATAGCTTCATACAGACATCCACACATCACAGCTGCTTTGCCGGCTGTGTTCATCTCACTTTGGGGTGAACATGTGAGCAATGCCGTCCACTGCCCCCCTCAGCAGCAGGCCTCTCACCAGGAAACAGAGGAGCACCACATATGGGAAGAGAGAACTAAAGTACATCACTGAGAGAGAGAGAAAAAGACAGAAAGAGAGAGACAATGTGAGGTAGATATATAGAGTGACAGACAGAGAGAGAGAGAGAGAGAGTCAGGCACGTCACACTGTTACCATGGACACTGTTCTTCTGCAGCTTCACACATGGAAATGAGGAACACACTGCAACCACTTATACACACCGACCCACACCTAGACAACACACACATACAGACAGACACACACACACAGACCCTCTCATTTTTCTTGCTTTCTCTCTCTCTCTCTCTCTCTCTCTCTCTCTCTCTCTCTCTCTCTCATCTCTCTCTCTCTCTCTCTCTCTCTCTCTCTCTCTCTCTCTCTCTCTCTCTCTCTCTCTCTCTCTCTCTCTCTCTCTCTCTCACACCTTGCTGGTTGTCCATCGTGCCCGATGATGACCATCTTCTTCTATTTGTGGGTCCTTTGAGGACTCAGATAGCAGAAGATACCTGCGCAGAGATGGTTTTTAAAGTGGTATGGGGGGTGCGCTTCTCCCAACGCCACATGACTTGATTGTAGAGGAGATGGTCCGATGGCAAGGGGGATCCCTAGACGACCGGCACCTCCACACAACTGCAGGGGGCTGTCGGAAATCCAGTTTTTCGGAAACCGCCTCGAAGCGTGCCGCCACAGCTTGCTTTTCTGTTGGGGTAAGCTCCCTTAGCCTTATGTCTTCCAGACTCACCCACAAGGCAGCGGGGCAGTGGTTGATAGGTGCCAGGGCCTGCACACATATCTCTGGGGCCCACTGCTGCTCCGAGATCCCCTGCCAAGTTAGCCTGGGACCGCAAGACCCCAGTTACCATGTGTGGCCACGGGGAGGCCTGGCAGGAGTCTTGGTGAAGGAGAGGCTATGTACTGGCAAGGGAAGGCTTACACGCTAGGATGCTTCCCAATTCGCCACAGAGGCTAGCCAGCGGCAGCAAGCTAAGGGCAGGAAGGACACAAGCGGGTTGGAAGAACACATGCACCTTCCCTCCAACTACACACTGCTGCACTAGACGCATCACAACACCCTGTGTGTGTGTATGTACACACACACACACACACACACACACACACACCCACACACACAGAAAGTCAGAATACCACCGTATTTGCTTACGGCCATTACATCTGTGGATTCTCACTAAACACAGGGAAGAATTCTAACGGTTGGAAGAGATATCTACAAAAAAAAGACACCCCTGAGGCACTTCAGCAAATTGATGTGGTATTGCTACGAGTAATAATTGGATTACTATGTTTGGTGCATGGAAAACTGTGTCAGACCTTGGCAAACCTCTCTCTGTTGTGTGTTTCCTGTTGAAAAATGTGGGCTGGATGTTGTGCTGTGGTATATGACTCATTCTCTGGATCAAGATTACAGAGCATTGTAGCAGTCATTGCCAACCAAAGCATTTCCCATCTGCATCCTGAACTGTACTTTGCTTGGTTCAATCTAAGCTTATTAATGTTGCATGTCTCTCTTCTATAACATAGATGTGATCTAAATATAGCCCAGTGATTGTGATAGGCTTTAGCACCTCACCTTTGACCTACAAGGATTAGCAAAGTTGAAAAAAGCAACTCTCTAAACCCCTCTGATGAAAATGAGTAGATTACATATACAATTACGGGACTTTAGTCACAATGCGTTACTGACAACAGACAAGGGCAAAGTAATAATCTTTATTGATTTTTTTCCAAGGGACTCAACCCCTGCAGCGGTTGCCTGGGAGCCCCCATACCTTCCCAGAGGATTGGATGCCCTTGATGACAGCAAGGCAGACAATGATCCAGGCCCCCAGCAGGGACAGTGTCATCCTCCAGTTTAACCCGCCGGTGTCATCGATGCTACTGGTGATGTTGAGAGTCTGGCGATACCAGAAGTAGGTGGTGGCCGAGCTCTTTTCACACTCCGGCTCCACAACTACAATAGCAACAAAGGTACATGAAGCCAGCATATCCAAACAAAAAGCACATGATTTATAATGCAATTTGATGCCAAGGTCTATAGGAACCTTGTCAACGTCATATAGGGTAAGTTAATTCATTTTCCCTGGTCAGATAAGTGAACTGGCCAAGCTGAGTGCCATAAGCTCCCTCTGCAGCCGCTCCACAGCTTCTCAGCTCCATTCATAAGTATAGTGGACATCCAGGCAGCTAATACTAATGGGAACTGATCTCCTTTACTCTGTCAGGACTAGCTGCCGGGCATTCTTGCCACTCGTGTCGGTGGCTAGGTCATATCCTCTGACAAGACCTGCTACAGAGCTGCCCTGTCTGATAAGTTGGCGGGGCAGTTGTAGCATTGGGGTCAGCACGAACACAAATGTTTTCTGCAAGCCTGCACAGAGGGATCGCTGCTCGACTGTGGAGGCGCACCAAGGAGATCTGCTTTGATGCAAAGGAAGCTCTGCAGATTCAAACCCCACACTGTGCAGACTTGGGTTGTGTCTGCTTCAGGGGAACATCTTTGCTTAGTATAGCAGTCTCTTAAAACTTTGCCCCCCCCCCCCCCTTGTTGGTTATGTGCTGTACATACTATGCTTTTCATGTTCGACAAATTTGCTTCTGCTGTGCTATTGTAAGCTGCTTTCTATCAGAAGCCTTTGTTGTGTTATGCTTTGGCCATTGTCATGCTGTGCCCTGGTCTGTTATGTTGTGGACTCACTGGCTTGGGTTCCATTTTTCCGGATGGGGCATTCAGCCCAAGGCAGTGGGTACTGGAAGGACTGGAAAAAATAGAAGATACTCCAGCCGATAATCACGTTATAATAGAGGCCCACGAAACCACACACCTGGAGGGTAGAGAAAAGACAACAGCGACACTTATTGCTACTCAAAAACAATATTTGTCTGCCACACAGATGGACATACTGGCCTGTAGCAACACAGCAACACTCTGCAGTTTGTGAACACCCTCCCCCTCCTTAGCCTGGACTTAGACGCTGAACACACAGCTTAAGTCAAAGAATATATTAATTATTGAGAGGTGTGCTCTCAGAAAGCCAGGCTGTGGGCCTTTATGAGGAGGTATTTATAGCTGCAGAAACCTCCCTGTGCCACCTCCAGCTACCTCATGCTTCACTTCTCAAGGCCGGAGCTCTGACTACGCCCTCACTGGATAGATCACTGACTTACTGACTGACTAGATCACCGAGTGACTGACAAAGTTGCGAACTGAATGGCAGATTATGAACGTACTATATCAATCACCGATTGACGGTTTTGATCACTAGAAGATGCATTGAATTAATGGCTAATTAGCTGGAACACTAACTACACTGACTGACATCACTGTGACTGACTGACTAACCATCTGACTGATTGAGTACAATCAGTGATAGAATCGACAGCATCACCAACTAGCATAGATGATGACAAACTGAGTATATCACTGCTCTGCTAATCAAATCCTCGACTGACTGGCTAGATCCCTCCATGACCAAGTTACTGACTAACAGACTGACAAACAACCTATCTGAGAAAACTAAATCACTAATTGACTAGCTGACTGTATCACATCACTGACTGACTAGGTCACTGACTGAATAGATCAATGACCGACCAACTAGGCCACTGACAGACTGCTGCTGACAGCAGACGGGAAGGGACATGATGATTTGTTGATGACAGAGACAGATCATGACACTGACTGGTGCTGGTTTTTTGTATGTCGCCAGCTGTAAACCATCAGCAGGAGATAATAGGGGTAGGCAGATGAGAGTACAGTTGAGGGGGCTGTACAGTATTTTCTAACTTTTGACAAAAGGGTGGTGACATATGAACTCTGCAAACAAAAACAAACGGCGCAGTACTGATTGTGTGACAAAGACACATTGCATATCTTCCAAGAATTTGGTTGCCATGATGTAAAGACACCTTTAGAGTATACTGGAAATTAGAGTCTGCACACTCCATGTTGTGCTCCATATGTGGTTCATTGACTTGATCAGCGCTTTAATGAGCCAAGGATGCGAGATGAACATTTCCTCAGGCTTCGTGGAAGGGCTGTTGACTGTACTCTATTTTCTAAATAGATGTTCATTCATCTGCCTGCACATTTTCTGTATTAGCCGTGCATGTATGCTAGAGCCATGTCAAGGGGGCCATGATGGCCACTCACCATCAGACTGGAAACCCCGATGCCTCCTAACCGTGGGTAAACATAGTTCCACACCCCAATGCTGCCTCGCCTGATCCTCTGACCCACTGCCAGCTCCAGGAAGAACAAAGGGATGCCGATAAGAATGAGGAGAATGAAGTAGGGCACCAAGTATGCACCTGAGACAAGAGGAGAGGGGGAACGATATGAGGTTAAGCATGTCAACAGAAAAGAACAGCCAGTTTCAACATCATAATATGTATTACAGAGACTGATCATGTCCTTTTCGAAAAGCATTTTGTTTTGTGAGATGCAGAAACAAGTTATGCATATTAAGTGAGGAACAGCATCTCACTGCAAAAAAAGCCCAAGTAACTGCATCAAATGCTCTCACTTAGCATCTATTTTGGGGGCCAATTCTCTCCATCTTCACCACTTGATTTTTGCTATCTCCATTCACTCTCTCTCTCTCTCTCTCTCTCTCTCTTACTTTCACTCACTTATATATCTCTCTCTTCCATCACAGTCCCTATTTATACTCTCTACCATCCTCCATTTTACCAGAATTAGCCCTCTCTCCTACTTCCATTGTGATTCAAATGAGAAGTCAGAGAGAGTGAGGGCGGCCCGTCACGTCCGGGGCTGCTTGCGTCAAGACACGAAGAGGCACCATGGTGACAAAAAGATCCAAAGCCAGAGAGGAGGGGTTTTACATGCTGAAAGCTCTCTCACCCGCCGCTGTTTCCAGACTGAGGGCAAATCACCCCTTGCAAACATTCCCAAATCCTCTGTGAATGGAGGCCATTGTAATTCTAGTTAAGTGTCACACTCATATTTGCATATGAAACTGGTCATTTGGTTTCAGTCCGTTATGCCACTGTATTGTTTATAAGGATGGGATACCTGCAGTCTGATTGGACAGAAGAGGTCACTTAGATGAGTGATGAAACCCATCTGTCAATAAACATTGTACCCAGATGAACTGATTCAACTTTCATTGATTTCATTACCTGGATTACTGAGCATGGATAAAAAAAATTACTCTTTAATAACACACAAGAGACAAGATGCTTGACCGGTACAGATATACTGACATCCTCTTCGGTGGCTTTAAGTGCTGATAGGAGACAAAGCAAGAACTGCGGGCTTACATTGAGTTAATGCTTAGGGGTGAGCACTGTGACGGTGGATGTCCTTTGCTTGGCTCGGCTGTGAAAATTTCTCGATGAAAAGGTCACATGTTTACATGTCGGCTGGTGAAGCGCACAAAGATTTTGAGCCAAAAGGAAGGTGACAAAGAGAGAGAGAGAGAGAGAGAGAGAGAGAGAGAGAGAGAGAGAGAGAGAGAGAGAGAGAGAGAGAGAGAGAGAGAGAGAGAGAGAGAGAGAGAGAGAGAGAGAGAGAGAGAGAGAGAGAGGAGAGCTGGCTGTGAAGCAGACAGACATCATCACGGGGACAAGCCTAGATTGGATAATGTGGCACCTACCATGGTATCAGATTTCACTGGGAATACGCGTTCATTACCATGTGCCAAGAAAAACAAAAAACAAAAAAACACAAGCACAACAGACACACCCTCGTTGGCTAAAATGTGAAAACACACGCAATTTTACACAAGGCCACACATACCCGTGACACAGAGCACGCACACTCAGCAGATCTCTATATCTTTTTAGTAGTCAGCTTCACAACGTGGATTTCATCCTCCATAAATACACCCCTCTACACACACACACACACACACACACACACAAAGTAAACCTATACAATACATTATGAAAATTCAGGAAATCAGTGTTGACTCTTCCATTTCCTGCATCTTAAGTCACCCCCACCCATAAGGCTAAGCCCACACAGCGTACGCCATGACAGATAATACCATGGAGATAAGCCTGAGAGCCCTGCAAGCAAAGCAAATAAAAATGAAATTGGAGGCTTTCAGTTCACGATGCATAACTAACATTATACACTAGACCTTATGTTCCCTTTCTCAGGCAGAGGGAAGCCACGTTATCACCGAAGCCGCTGAAGGCACAAGTCCCATCAGCTCTGTAATGTTTTCAAACGACCAGTTCTTCAGCTGACATGAGTGGTTCACTTACTGATGAACAGAAGCTAATTTCACAAGCAGGAGGAGACTACAGTGCTGTCACCAGCTTAACATTTTCTAACAGTCGAATTGTTATGCGACAGAACACATCTTGTAAACCTCATAGCTCTATCAGAAGTAGTATCTACACAACATCAGGTGTTCGCAGAACATGTTGGAGTGAACCGTTTCAAAATAAGAGTTTATGAAAGCTTTCAATGTTGCAAAGTGGGTTTTCGTAGAAGTCATTTTATGAACTTAATGTGCGAGCAGCTGGTAAATGGAGAAAAATGATAAGGAATATGGCTGCACATATCCAAGATATTGCTATGGCAGTTCTGAAGGGTGTGAATGGTAAATGGGTTGCATTTCTATACTGCCACTCTAATGCCTCACATTCACCCACACACACGCACACCGATGGCGGTGTCAACCATGCAAGGTAACAACCAGCTCATCGGGGGCAGTTAGGGGTTAGGTGTCTTGCTCAAGGACACCTCAACATTTTGGAAGGAGGGCCCGAGGATCAAACCAGCAACCCTCCGGGCGACCCGCTCTACTTGCTGAGCCACTGTTGCCCCAAAAATTGCAGGTGGTTGAGTGTCACCACATGTTGTCCTCTGGTCTGACTCTGGGCATATTGTTTACACACAATTGAGAGAAGCCTCACTGATTCACCCCAATGTTCACTAAATACAGCAACTGCACAAACAAAAACAAAGACAGTGTCTGTGTGTTTTTGTGTGTGTGAGAGAGACCAAGTGAGACTTGTGTGCTGGGTCAGAAACAAACAAGACAGCTAAGGTAAAAGGAAGGTTTATGTGTGTGTGTGTGTGTGTGTGTGTGAGAGAGAGCGAGAGCGAGAGAGAGGTTGTCTGTGTGTCAGCTGCAACACTAGGTATAGTGTAATACTGAGTGAATAGATCGAATTAACTTGTCATTAAGTAAATTACAGATATTTAGTTGGAATTGCGGGGGCATTTCCCTCTAATGTGACACAAATACATTTTTTCATAACAACACCATGGCAGCATTAATCAGCAAGACCAGTGGGTATTTTTAATCACATCATATTATAGAAAGTGGTCACATGGCACAAAAATACTCTGGAGTGTAACCTTCTATCCTATCGGCCTACCCAAAAAGCACAGGAAAAAATGCTATCCATAACTCAAGAATAATCATTTTAAGGCCGAAGTTGTCAAATTCTAAGAGGATCACTTGTTGTTTTTTTTGGCCACTGAGTTTGCAGAGTCTCTTATATAACTCACTAAAAAGTTCACAAGAGAAGCATAACATATCCCATTTGTTGAGTGCTTACTGCAAGGTTTGATCAGCTGTCACCACAGGCAGCAACAAAGCCCCAAGCCCTGTGTGTATTACTGACTTTATCCAACCTATGGAACTAATAGGATTAAACATCTATGGTTTTAATGAAACACGCCACTCTTTAAGTGCAGCGATATAATTTCAAACATTCAGTCATTAGTGTTAGACTTGCAAAACCAGCCCACAAATTCCGCTTCGCTTGCAGTGGTCTGGCTCAATAGACATTAATTTGGGTTAGGGAGTGTTTACCAAAATTACTTTGCAGGCGATTGGATCAACCTCAAATCAATCAGAGCTGAGAACCCCATGACGCAGAAACTCGACATGCACGTCATGAACGCCATGACGTAGAATCTCAACATGCATGGCCTGTTATTAGTAAACACTATTTCTGCTAACAGGTCAATCATCGTAGCTAGTTAATATGTTTGATGAAGTCATTCAATTAATTTCTTTCCTCCTTTTTAAATAAGATAATGAACTCCAGTTCTGATAAAACTAATTCCATAGCAGCCTTTATGCTAACCTCTACAGCTGCAACCACTGTTGTCATTTTCAAAATATGGTGCTGCAGCTCATTGTCGTCATCACCTAAACCGCTTCCCATAGTTCGCTGATTGGTCAGGCTTCCAGGTGCCAGGCTCAGTCAGTTCTCAATGGATGCTTTCCAGACTGCATCTCACCTAGGAAAAGTGAGCTTGCAATTATTTAGGCTGGCTTCTCAAGGCTACAATATTGCCCCCTTTCAAACTTACCTCCACCATTCTTCTGACACAGGTAGGGAAACCTCCAGACGTTGCCCAGGCCCACAGAGAAGCCCACCTGGGCCAGGATGTACTCAAGTTTGTTGTTCCACGCTGGCCGGCCATCCTCTGCATCTGGGTCAGGAGAAGGTAGCAGGCCTTTCCCTGAAGCAATGGCCCCAGGACTGAGGCCCATGCTCATCTGACTGCTCTTATAGTCCATGGGCTGCTCCAGGGCCAGCAGGTCAGCCACTGACTCAGTGACTGGCTCATTGCTGTGCTCCCGCTGGGTCACTTTGCTGTTCTTCGGCATCGCGATGATGAAGGAACTCCTCAGAAAGGTGGAGGCAAAACGCTAGATGGCGTTTAGTGAAGAATCTGAGGAGGTGTAGGGGAAAGAAATGTGTACTTTGTCCTAAACCTGTAAAAAGGGGAAGAGTTTGGAGGTTGTCAGTGAAGTAAGGTAACATTTGCAAAGTCCTGGTTCATGAAGCACAATATCTGGACACGCTTGCTGCCATAACTAGTTCATTTGGCATCATAACAAGACTTTGCAGAGGAGGCTCAAGTGTTACTGAATCTGTCATTTTTCTCACCTTGGTGTTTTCTGCAGTATGAGGAAGACACATGACAACTAAAGGTAGACGGATTATTTCTTAGGACACCAAGATCTTAAAAATAACTACATGAAAGCAGACAAACAACCAATCAAAATAAACATGTCTTGAGCGATATCACAGTGATATTTTACCTACAGTGTAAGAATGCATGCATTCCAAATTTTTGATTAAAAACAGTTGCACGGGAAATAAATTTGGGCACATGATCACTAAAAATCCCCCCTGACCTGAACCATTTTGTCATTTGTCCATTTGCAAAGTAGCACAATTTCCCTTTTAAAGAGCACACATTAACATAATGGTAGCACTGTAGAATCCCGAGTTAGTTATTTCAGTAATGCGCTTTATTAAAAGTGAGTGAGAGTAAGGGATTGTGCTACAATCCAATTCACAGCAGGAGCCAAAACACTCAACTTAGAGTCATGTGAACAGCATTACAGAACACATGAACAGCGGTGAGTGTGGCAATCAGTAGTCTGTTTGTGTGACCACTAGTCTGAGCAGAATGCATAACAGCAGTGCAGTGCAGTGCAAGTAAATCCCGGCGTCTACATTTTGGCCAGACCGTCCAGGCTCCTGCATCTTCTGTGTAAGTTGCTTTAAACTACCAGCCAAAGTGATGAAAGCATGGCACAGGCCATGATTCCTGCATTCATTAACTTCATTATGCATTGCTTCATGGTAACTGGAAGACATGACTTTCCAAATTCACTGCCAAGTCTAATTGTGCATGTGGGTAACTTTGTTAGAGTCCCTCTGCAAAATCCTTGGATAATCTCTCAGCCTTGTGGGTTTTCTTAGGGCAGTTGGTCAAGGCCACAACACTGTTAAAAACAGAGGTTGCTATAAGCAGTGCAGAGGCTCTGACTCCATTGCATCCATGAATGTAAGTGACAAAGACACAACTCTGATTTTGGAGCTATCACCATGAAGTATGCCTAAAATAAAAGCTCCTGAATTTGATTTTGGTTTGAAAACAGCAAGATAAAAGTACTGTGGAACAGTTGACATATACATCAAGTAGTAAATAAAAATATAAATTTCATAAATCAACAACGAGAGCAACCTTGTTAAATACCAACAAGCGCAGCATATACTCAGATTAGTGAGTTGGCCAAGGCAACATTTCCAAACTAGGACTTTGAAGGAAACTTTTTGGGGCAGCTCTGTTAACCGGCATGAGATGTGTGACTCATCATTTTGGCAGCTCAAGGGCACGGGATGGCAATGCAGAGGTGTTTGATCTGGAGAAAAGGCCACCACTGCGAGGATGGAGGCAGCGGAGTGAATGAAAATCTGGGCTCTCGTTTGCAACAACTTCTTAAGCGCGCTTTCTAGCCAGCTGGCCGGTCAGCCCAGCAGAGCCCAGTCCAAGAGCACGCACATCACATTCCTCAGCAGCAGCAAGCCCCTGCAGTCACGACATACAGCAGCTTGGAGGCTGAGCACTCATCCCTCCTCCAGTAGTTTACCACTGTACAACACGATGAGTCATACACATAAAACATCCTCTTAACAAGATGCAAAGCAAAAAGGGGTATGTGCCGGCAAAACATTTTCTTGCACATTTAGTACATGCCAAGAAATTAAGTTTAGAGAGGAGTGGATTACTGACATTATCCACCCACTTTTGTTTTTGTTTGTGATTTTGTCCACATGGAAATCCTGATACAGCCGGTATCAAGTTATCTGAACTGCTGTGTGAGGATAACGTGATTACTTAGACAGAGGTAGCTGGCGTGGCAAGCTAGTTGGACTACAGTGTGGAAGATGATACTATAGGTTTACAATAGCATGCACAATATGGGCCATTGTCCTGGCCTGGGTTTTTTTTCTTCTCTAGGAGGACCTTTTTCATCGTCCTCTCAACAAAGAAATGAAATGCACAAACTCTGCTCCTCTGTGATGATGTGTCATTACAGATATTTTGGTTCAGCAATGGGTTTGAGTGAGGTGAGTGTCACTGGCAATACAGCAAATTGACAGACAGCAGACTTTCATGGGTTATACTGACACATATGTTACGGTATGCGGACAGCAGGACCTCACATGTGAGAAGGACAATGCAAGACGTGCTATAGACAGCAGTCTATACATATCACTAAACGTGTATGCATTAAACATTACAATTTTATTGTTACGTATGTTTGAGTTGCATGACTGCATTATGTCAAGCAGGAGATTTTTTTCCTGTCTGACCAATAGTTATGCTGCAAAAGATGCAATACAGTAAAATAACTGAAATAATTATGCATTGCTGAACTGACCCGCCTGTGGTAATGGCGTTTAAGGTCTAAAGCACACCTGAACGTGAAGACACTGCACAAGTACATTTTCCCTAGTATCCATCCTTTTAGACTACATCTGAATGTAAATGTCACTCACAGGGAGAAGCTGCACGAGAACCACAGTACCCCCAAGGTGCTTCGTTTTAAAGTACAAGTTTGAAGTCTTTATTTGTCCCATGTAAAAAATAACACTGAGTCATTCTGAATAATTGATTGAGCTACGTATGTAAAAATAAACAATAACATAAAAGCACGGAGGTAAGGACTCGCTCCCCAGGCTGCCTTCCCTTTGGAGGGCAGTTTCCTACCTGTATCCAGCCCCTTGCCCCATGTGTTCCAGCCTGCATCCTCTTAACTCTCCATAGATAGCTTGGTGTTGATGGAATAACAGTTTATGTTCCCGGCGTCAGCGGCAAAGATAGGCTCCACTTTTATCTAACCTGGTTGCTAAGCAATGGCTCTCTCTGCGAAACTGAAGTCTTATCGCTGCAGCATCAGTAGTACGCCATCTCTCCTCTCACCGTCTCAAATGGACAGGCATGATATTCCCTGAAGGACGGCCGCAAATAACATGAAGTTACAAGGCAGAGGGCCACTGGATTATAGCCTCTGTATGGTGACAGGGCCACTGTAGGATCTGAAGTGTTGTCACTAGGGCAGCTATAATTGTCTATATAACTCTTGCATTGCCGATATGGGGGATAGGAAAACTGTTACCATGCGGAGTTTGCGACAAAACAGTTCAGCAGTCATGCATGGCTTCCTTTCTCCGTGGAATCTGACTTTAGCCTTATAACAATGCAATGAACATGACGGGTCCGAAACGATACCTTAACGCTCGGGTGGCGCGTACATCCAACCATTGGCTCTGTATAGCCTGGGAAGCCGCGTGAGAATAACCTCGGAAGCCTCGTCAAGGTCAAACGATGCACGTAGTCGGAGAGCGCATAAGAACCAAACAGCGGAGCACGTGTAAGGCTTCCGATGCAAATGGTAACGAGAGACGTCAGATCTCCGAAATGTCACGTCCGCGCCAAAGCGTGTGCATATTTGGACGCGACATCGTCAACGAGGGCGAGATAACGAAGCGGGGCGCTCTCACCTTGTGACAGGTGGTGAAGACAAGGGTGAAAAGTGACCTTCATTTACCATCACCGACCTATACTTGAGTTCGGAATAGCTGAGTGGCTTTTTTTATGTGTGTGTGTGTGGGGGGGGGTAATACCGGCGAAAACGAAGCAATTTGGGAGGGGGAGATGCTGCAGCTGAACACGATCAGACTAACAGAATAATTAACAGCGAGATGGAAAAAAAATAATTCTTACCTTACAGTCGCGTGACGAGATCTAACTCTCACTCTGTGTGCGTGTGTGTAAGCGTGCGTGTAAATCCGAGACAGGAATGCGTTTATTCAGGCACTATATTGGACAGCAGCAGCAGCCGCATCCCCCTGACACTCAGAGATGCGGAATCGCAGATTCCAGCTTCCAGTCTTGACACAGGAGCCCAGCCATTTACCTCTCTCTTTCCTCTGCTCTCTCTGGGAAGCCTGTGTGCGTCCAACTATGCCAGTTTCCACGTGGTCGTGGTTGTGTTTGTGGGGGCTAATTCTGCTCCCCGCAGGACAAAAAAATTACTATGGCGAAGTCACGACGACCAAGTCTGACGCACGCGTATGTACGTCAGTATATCGGCGATATGCGGTCCGACAAAACATCTGCAGTCTTCCCATGAAAATAGTACTAATGACCCAATACAGGTGCTATTAATTTGGACCAAATGGTCTCTTTCAGTTCAGAGAAACACGTTCACCCGGCTGCACTTGTAACTCTTGACATGTGGATGAGCAACTGAGTATAGTCGTTGATTATTACATTTGATTTTCAAAGCTGAGCAATACGGTCATATCATGGCAATTACTATCATTATTGATAATCTTATTATTTTAGATGAAAAGACGCCATACTGACTCAAAATTTTAAGAGACGCTCCACCTTGATCAAATTTTATAACGCAAGTTTATTGAACAAAACCGCATGAACTATCCTGTATGTGATGCTGTTTATTTGATTTTTAATTCATTTATTTATTTATTTTTGCTATACTTTATTAATCCCCACGGGGAAATTCTCTGCATTTGACTCATCCTAGGTGTGTAGCTAGGAGCAGCGGGCAGCCGCCGTGCAGCACCCGGGGACCAACTCCAGTTATTTTTTCCATTGCCTCGGTCAGGGGCACAGACAGGAGTATTAACCCTAACATGCATGTCTTTTTGATGGTGGGGGAAACCGGAGCCCCTGGAGAAAACCCACCGCAGACACGGGGAGAACATGCAAAACCCACACAGAGGACGACCCCCAAGGTCGGACAACCCCGGGGTTCGAACATAGGACCTGCTTGCTGTGAGGCGACAGCGGTAACCACTGAGCCACCGTATTGGTTTATAACTGTTTGTACCACTTTTATGTTTGCTCGAGGAGAAAACCAAATATCTATTCGGACAATAAAGTTAAATTCTATTTTATTTTACATCTAAGCTACGGTCACACATGTGTGAATAAATGTAACCGAACACATTTCCGCCAGCTGCGGGATTTCGAATCAGGGTTGTGCTGCACCATGAGGCGACAATCGCTAACCGCTCGACCAAAGGGGCCGACCCCATGGGCAATTGGCCAGTGAGTGTTTAGTAGTTTACATTAATATTGGCGAATATTCGCCTCCCGTTCACTTCCATTCTATGCGAGCGAATGGGCGAATAAAATGTTGTAGCGAATTCAGGGGGCAGTAAGTGAACCGCCACAGCCGGAACGCGAACCCGTGTCTCACACTCCGCAAGCGACAACGTTAACCAGTCGACTAAAGGATCCGACACGTTGGTCAAGGACCAACACGGACATCCACGCACGTTACACTAACCCCCTCCTTCAGGAAGCGCGTCAGCATATCACCTCCCTTACGCCTCTGGGCGCACGCACTTCCGATGACCTCACGGTCTCACCATCCACTTCTGACAACAATGTAGCGAATTCGGGGGGGGGGGGGGGGACAGTCCGTGAACCGCTATAGCCGGGACGCGAACTCGTGTCTCACACTCCGCAAGGGACAACGTTAACCAGTCGTCTAATGGATCCTACCCGTTAGTCAAGGACCAACGTGTCTACTTATCTATGCACGTTACAATATTCACTTCTGTTGGCGAAAGAAATTCGCGAGCTCGCCGGTCAAAGTTCACCAAAGTTGAAGTCCACGCACAGCGAAGGTGCGAATTTCCTTCGCCACCGGTAGCAAATGTTTTATTCGCCCCTTCGCTCAGGTTACGGTCACACATGCGCGGAAGCAATTCGTATCTTGCATGCTTGCTTGAATGTGGGCAGTGCAGGATATGACGCACTCTCAGGATCCAGGAGGGTCACGGCACCAATGTAACGGGGGCAGTCCTATGCTGTTCTATGCTGGTCAGCCTGCTGCACGCCCGTCACTCTCATCATTAGCTCTGCGTTGTGTTCTATTTTCGGTGGGGCCCCAGGTGTTGTGGGGGCCCTCAGTCTCTCATCATCATCATCATCATCATCATGATCAAGGAAGGAGGGGGGACACACAGGACTCTATTTGGCCCACCTTGCCATTTATTTTGGTTTCAAACCCTTCGACAAACGTCCAGTCCTCAGCGGGAGCGGTGTTTCTTACGGACGTGGGGGTCGAAGTTCAACCACTGCCCGAACTTCACTCGTGTGCGTTAGAAGGAGAAACCGTCCACGGGACTCCGATGTAAGAAAGGATAAACAAGTATTTTATCCCACAGCTTGCAGTATCTTCTTACAGGGATACTCAAGGTTACGTTCTCCTCAACCAGCAAAACTGTCCTACGGTAAGAAACACGTGTGGCTCGGCTCGATTGCTGCTTGAGACTCCTCCCACAAAACAAAAATGGCCTCTCCCGCGTTCCCTCTTCCGTGTACCCACAAGACCTCTCTCTTAAAGCGACAGTACATGTATATGACGGTCGTTGGAAAACATACATAAAAGTAAATAATGACATAAAATAAAATGTAGTAAACACAAATAACAGCACACAGACAGGATTTGGTGATATTTCATACTCAAACAAAATAAAATAAAAACATTAATTTTAACCTGGTTACATTCACCCCTCCTGAAATTCACCAACATCCTGACAGCAGGATAAAAAGAGAAAGAGGAAAGGAAAAGTCCATCACTGACTACTGGCACAAGTGAAAAGAAGGACCTAGTCCTCCAGTCAACTTAGGAGCTACCTCGGTTACGAGGTCCAGAAAATAATGAGGTTGATCAAGTCTCAGAATTCCCTTAGATCAATGTGACGCCTGATACGCCTCACCATGCACTTGGCCCAAAACAACCCTGTCTGATAGACACCTAATAACTCACATTAAACTAGTTTGAATGACTCCAACCTCCATCAAAGTTCAAACCCTCACATTCCGTAGAAATGGCATCTGAGCCATAGATCCTATTAACCTGTTCACTGACCTCACCACCCTCCCTGTGCGTGTCCTAACCCGACCATCGCTCTCTACTTGTGTGCGTGAGACAGTGCGAGCTGCAGCATCTGTATCGAGTGAGGGTGGTGCCCCTGTGTGCGAATCAGTGTGAGATATAACACCTACATCGAGTGAGTGTGATGCCTCTATGTGTGGTGCATGTGTGTTGTGTGGTGCGTGTGTGTTGGGTGGAGACTGAGCAGCGGCCCCCACAGGACTGACTACCAGACTAGACGGAATGAACTCTTCCGCTTCTGCCCACTCAGATCTAGGCGAGTCTCCAAGTGATGAGACTGCTAGCCCCACTGCATCCCCTGAGACCGTCAGGCCATCTGCACTGTCCTCCTCATCGGACTCTGCGCAGTCAAGCAACTGACTGGTTGTACTGGACTCCTCACCCTGATCTAACTCAGGAAGGGGCAAGAAGTTGACCTCCAACAAACGGTTCCTGTGCACCACTCTGGTGTGCCCCTCTGCATCCTGAATCTTGTAGACGTGGATATTGGGGTTGACACCGACAACCGTGTACACTCCGTTCTCCCATTTGTCAGCCAACTTTCTCTTCCCTCGCTCACTCTGGTTCGCAACCAAAACACGATCCCCGACAGACAGGACAGTGCCCTTGGCGTGTCTGTTGTACTGTCGCGCCTGATGCTGCTGCTCAGCCGTGGAGTGCTTCTGAGCGATCTCCATTGCACTCCTTAGACAGGAAAGCAGAGACTGAGCATAAGAGTCATAGTCAACAACGTGAGGATCATGCAAAACCTGCCTGAACATAACATCCACCGGCAGTCTTGGGACACGCCCATACATCAGGAAGAAAGGTGCATAACCCGTGGTCTCGTGAACAGGGGCATTGTACGCGAGCATGAGAGAATGGATCTGCTGAGGCCACTGTTGCTTCTGCTGAAGCGGAAGGGAACGGAGCATATTCCCCATCGTGCGATTAAAACGCTCTGTCCCGCCATTACCCATAGGATGGTAGGCCGTCGTGTGGGACTTCGCTACACCCGCCAACTTGAGAAGCTCTGCAATCAGGTTACTCTCAAAGTTTGTGCCCTGGTCAGAATGTATTCTCTCTGGAAACCCGTAAACACAGAATACATGATCCCAGAGTTTCTTGGCGACCTGCTTCGCTGTCTGATTAGTGCAGGGGAACGCGTGAGCAAGCTTAGTGAAGTGGTCAGTAACCACTAAGACATCGACTGACCGCTGCTTACTGTCCTCAGTGGACCAGAAATCCATACACACAAGCTGCATCGGTGCGGAAGTTTTAATGCTCTCCAGGGGCGCGCAAGCAGCTGGCTCTGGGGTCTTCCCAAACACACATCTCCGACAGCATCTGACATATGCTCTGATATCCCTCTCCATGTCAGGCCAATAAAAACGCTGCCTTGCAAGAGAGAGAGTACGGTCCTGGCCCTGATGACCAGCGTGATCGTGGATGCCACAGTGCCTTGTCTTTCAGACTCAGAGGTAAAACATACTGAGACCTCCTCTGCTTGGACACTGGGTCCTTTGTCACCCTGTACAAGACACCATCATTGACTTCCAGCTTCTCCCACTGTTTCAACAACCTGAGGACCTTCTGGTCAGCACCATGCCTCTCACGTCTCGATGGCCGCTTCCGAACAGCGACAAAGGGCAACACCTTGGAGATGCAGGGGTCCTGCTCCTGACTCAACCTGAGCTCCTCGGTGGATAACATTGGCAGTGTATCCTGACCACCCGACAGATGCTGAACGTGCTGGACCAAACTGAGTGCTGTGAATACTGATGCATCAGGCCAGTCACATTTGGCTTGACAAAAAGCCCTGACCTCAGCTGCATCACAAGCAAACCCAGATCGCGCACTACTCACTGTTTGGGACTGGCAACTGAGTCTGAAAACATCCTGCACAGAGTCCCCCTCAACCCCGTCGGCTTCCTGAACAAGGGCCGGGTAGGGCTCCCTAAGTAGCCTCTGACTGACGGGCTTGGAAAAAGGGTCGCGACTCAAGGCATCCGCCACCACGTTTTTCTTCCCTGGCAGGTGTTTGAGATCGAAAGTGTAAGACGCCAACTTAGACACCCAGCGGATCTCACACGCGTCAAGCTTCGGCTTCGTTAGGAGATAAGTCAGCGGATTATTATCTGTCCAAACGGTGAAGCTTTGACCCTTCAGCCAGTGGCTGAACTTTTCACAAACACTCCACTTCAGCACCATGAACTCCAGTCTATGAGCTGGATACTTCCGCTGTGAGGCACTGAGGGACTTGCTTGCAAAACCAACAGGTCTGGCCTTGGACTCTCCTCGGGGCACTTGAGACAGCACCGCACCGAGTCCGTCCAAAGACGCATCGACCGACAAAATGAAAGGCACCTCAAAGTCTGGATAGGCAAGCACCACACACTCCAGTAACATCGTCTTCAACAGATCAAATGCTTCCCCACATTCCACCGTCCAGTCTGCGGAGGTAAGCTTACGGAAGCTGCCATGGGGCTTCTTATCCTTAGCTGACCTCCCCCTCCTCTTTTGTCCAGCTGTAAGGGCGAACAGGGGCTTAGCCACGGAGGAGCAGTTCGGGAGGAAATGCTGGTAGTAAAATACCATACCAAGGAAAGATTTGATCCTACGAACAGAAGGCGTGCACCCATCACCTTCCATGAGATCCTGCACTGTCATGTTGGAGATGACCTCTACTTTGGAGGGATCGACAGACACACCTCCGCCATCAACCACGTGGCCCAAAAACCGCACCCGCTTCTGCAGCAGATGACACTTCTTCGGAGCCAGTTTCAAGTTGTTCTCCCTCAACCTCTGAAACACAGTGCGGAGCCTCGACAGAGCCTCAACCTCTGACGGCGCGAAGACAAGAAGATCATCAAGATAGCACAAAAGCTTCGTGAAGTTCAGATCCCCAAAGATCCCAATCATCATTCTCATGAAGGCTGCAGGGCTATTACAAAGGCCCTGTGGCATGCGATTGTATTCATGCAACCCAAGGGGAGTCGTGAAAGCAGTGTACTTCTTGTCATCTTCATGCATTGGGATGTTGAAGAAGCCAGAGGTGAGGTCCATCGTACTAAAGAGGCAGTTACCACCCAGCGCGGCAAGACAGTCCGACTGGTGTGGCAAGGGATGAGCGTCTTTCAAGGTCCGAGCATTCAGCCATCTGAAATCAGTGCAGATCCGAAGCCCGCCATCCTTCTTCCATACCATAACCAGCGGTGAAGCGTATGCGCTCGAGGACTTCCGGATAATCCCTTTCTCCTCCATATCAGTGAGAACCTGTCTCAACTTCTGATAGTGGGCTGGGGGAACCCTCCTGTAGGGCAAGCGAAAGGGGCGCTCATCCACCAGATGGATGCGATGTGTGTATCCTGTGACCTCGCCACAGTCCAGAGAGTCCCTGGAGAAGATGTCATGGTACTCGGTGAGCAGCTGAGTGAGCTGGGACTTGCATGCCTCACTAACCTGACAGGAGCTGAGGTCAATGTCACTGAGTCCGAGCTCTGACAAACTCCTAGCCGGCTGGACAGGGGGGCAGGCACTATCTGTGGCGTTGGACTCATGCCTCCCTGCAACTGATTGCAGTCCCTGGAAAACATTAAAGTCCTCAATCGCCAAGCATGGAAACACATCAGCCAACTTGCAGTTCCTTTTCAGTGTGATGGCTTTGTCAGATGGATTGACAACAGTCATGGGTACCCACCTATCACCCCAGAGCGGTGTGACAAGTCGACCTACGAGGACACTGCGTGGCATGGCCTTGGAGTCTGTCGGCTCCACAACAACAGTGCTTCCAGCTGACATAGGCACCTTAGCAGGAAGTCTGCCCCAGACTAAGTGCTCGTGCCTCGGTAAGAGTGTCACGGCCTGGGTGAGCTTAACAGTACCTATCTTCTCAGGAACTGCACCACCCCTCCAGCGCTCTACATTCGTGAACATGGACAAGAACTGTTCAACGTCAGGACTAGACGGATGTTCCTGTCTGGACGCGATGTCCCAGTACTCAGTACCACTCTTGAGTACATGGGCCACATGTTTAATGACGTTTGTGCCGACTATCAGATCATCATGCTGACCGGGCACGACCAGAGTGGGTATGACAAAGGAAACACCATAAAGCTGCATGTTGAGGTCATAAAAACCATCAGGCCTAGTCTCCAGACCACCGCAGCCAATCAAGACAATGTTCTCTTCAGGCTGCTGCTTCTCAGGTAAAACACCCCCAGAGCGGAGCTTCTCTACTGCATTTTCACTGATACTGCATGACATAGAGCCAGTATCCAACATGCCATTAAGCTGCACACTCTGGTTGACAAGAACAGGAGCATAGAACAAGTCACTGAAAGCCTGAATCCTCTGTGTCGCCTGAATGACCATACGCGAACCCTGAGGTGCTTTGGCACACTTGTCTTCATACAAGTGAGCCAGGTCGGAGACATCAGTGAGGGATACATCTACATTACCCACACCATCCCTCTCTAGGTGTGGGTTTAGTAGTTTAACGGACGAGACTGACGACCAGCTCTTCCACCAGGCTGAGAACGGAGCTGGTTGGGCGGCTGAGGGTGAGGACAGTCCCTCTTCCAATGACCAGGAGACAAACAGTTTATACATCGGTTCTCCCGGCTGCAGTGGGAAAATGTGGAGTGATCCGGAGACTTACAAACCCTGCACAACCTCTGTGGTGCGTCTGGCACCCGCCCTGCGGCGTTAGCTGGCGGTTGAGTCAGCGTCGGTGTCCGGACTGCAGCGCTAACTGGAACCTGAGTCTGCATTGTGACCAAACGGTCTAGCAAGCTCACCAAACTCCTCATATAGTCATCACCGCCAGAGACAGGTGCGGGAGACGGTGCGGGAGACGGTGTAGGAGACCTTGCACAAAATGGTATAGGAGATGACGCATGAGCCGGGACGGGAGATGGCACCACCGGCACGGTCGTGTTCAAGTCGGGAGCCATGTCGACTACAGGGACATGAACCTGTGAATGGAACCTACGCTCTACCGCGCCTGCTTCACGTTGTCCACCTACAGCAACACGGGACTTCCTCTCCAGCATGTGCTCATCAAGCCTCTCCTGGATCTCGCTAGCAGACCATTTCCCTGCGGACTTGAACTTAAAAACATTGGCAAGAGACTGATCTGGACAGTGTTTGATAAACATCATGCTTACCTCGTGGCTTGGCTCTTCAATACTACGGCCCTGCCACTTCAAGCATTCGTCAGCCACCTCCACTGTTTTATTAAGCCTAATCCAATACTCCATAGCGTCCTCACCTGGCTTGGGCAGCGTACTGTAAAAGTCCGCCATGGGCATGCTCGAGTATGTGAGGTCACTAAAGTGTTGCTTCAGTACATCAAAAATAATGTGGGGGTTCGCTATGTGGTCGACAGATGTGTTGCGCAGCTTTATCCTCACCACGTCCCCTGCTTTCCCCATAAGCTTAGCTAGAATCTCATGTGACTGCTCACTAACTGGAATGGCTCGCTTCCTCAAATACAAAGTCATAAGGCTCTCCCACTCATGAACTGTAAACTTATCAGAGCTATCGCCCCTGAAAATAGGAGGCTCCCTAGCGTCTGTCTGCATTACTACTCTAACACTAGGAGCTGTCTCCAAACGCTGTTCAGCAGACCTAGCACTGTCTGTGTGTGTGTTTCTAAGCACTTGTGTTTCCTGCAGCTTAGCAGTGATTGACTCTCCTATCTTCTCTGCTAACCGAGTAATGAGCATGGCTAACTCACCCACTGGCTGCTCGCTGTTACCTAGCACAGCCCCTTCGCTGATACCTGGCCTGGCCCGTTCTACGTAGCGTGTGGAGGTGAACTGAGGAGTGCCAAATGTTGTCGGGTCTCTAGGTCCTGGTGCTCTGGTGTCTGGTTCCCCGCCCTCTAAGAGCTGCCCGAAACTCCTACCTACACCTAGCCGTAAACCCCCACCCACATCTAACTGGTACCCCCTCTCCATAGCACACTGGCGATCCAAAAGATCCTGATCAGCAATGTTACCCCCACCTACGTACGAACCACCCTCTGCCATGTTCCTACCTCTAACACTCAGATAAAATAAAAAATACAATAAAAAAGTGAAAAGCTCAATTCGTTTAAATAATTGAATCTAGAAATCACTAAGAGATTGAAACAATCACACACAATCAACAAATTCACCAATAGATTATTCACACGAGTCCTTCAATCACATCAACATTAACCTTTTTTTCCTTTTTTTTCGTGTGTTTTTCTTCCTTCAGTATATACAAATGTCCTGTTCACAAGCCCAGTCCATGGTAACCACAGCTATGACTGTCCAGTGTCCACACAGCTCAACTCCAGTCCACTGTAACATGAGTGTACAGTCTGTAGAAATACCTGAGGACGTCTGGGGCTTGATGACGACAGCAGCCTCCCGCGGCGAGCAACTGATGTCACTCTCAGGATCCAGGAGGGTCACGGCACCAATGTAACGGGGGCAGTCCTATGCTGTTCTATGCTGGTCAGCCTGCTGCACGCCCGTCACTCTCATCATTAGCTCTGCGTTGTGTTCTATTTTCGGTGGGGCCCCAGGTGTTGTGGGGGCCCTCAGTCTCTCATCATCATCATCATCATCATCATGATCAAGGAAGGAGGGGGGACACACAGGACTCTATTTGGCCCACCTTGCCATTTATTTTGGTTTCAAACCCTTCGACAAACGTCCAGTCCTCAGCGGGAGCGGTGTTTCTTACGGACGTGGGGGTCGAAGTTCAACCACTGCCCGAACTTCACTCGTGTGCGTTAGAAGGAGAAACCGTCCACGGGACTCCGATGTAAGAAAGGATAAACAAGTATTTTATCCCACAGCTTGCAGTATCTTCTTACAGGGATACTCAAGGTTACGTTCTCCTCAACCAGCAAAACTGTCCTACGGTAAGAAACACGTGTGGCTCGGCTCGATTGCTGCTTGAGACTCCTCCCACAAAACAAAAATGGCCTCTCCCGCGTTCCCTCTTCCGTGTACCCACAAGACCTCTCTCTTAAAGCGACAGTACATGTATATGACGGTCGTTGGAAAACATACATAAAAGTAAATAATGACATAAAATAAAATGTAGTAAACACAAATAACAGCACACAGACAGGATTTGGTGATATTTCATACTCAAACAAAATAAAATAAAAACATTAATTTTAACCTGGTTACACTGGTTTGTAGTCTGTTTGAGTGGTTGTGGTCGGGTTGGTGCTAGAATGCATCGTCCGGAGGGAGGTGGGAGGGAATTCCGCTGCGCGTCATCAAATGCTCACAGCAGAATTACGGATTATGCTGTTAGCTAGCTAGCTTTATAGTTATTTAGCTGTGTGTTTTTTACAATCCACGTTGACATAGAGTTGGTTAGTAAAGGTGCGAGGGTTGAAGGCCCGACTTGCGTCTAACGTCAGTCTACTGTTTCCTGATGTTCCTAAACTGAACTAGCCCCTACCCAATCCCCCCACCCAATCATAAAAATTGGTCGATTCCGCTGTGAGCATTTGATGATGGGGTGATGCATTCTAGCACCAACCTTGTGGTCGGGCACATGAGAGGCTGATTGTTTTGCGATGGGGAAATGTACACTGAAGTGCAGAGACGGATGAATAAATGTTTTCACCTAATTGTCTCACTTATAAAGAGTCCGGACCCTGTCCAGGAATTTGGTACCAGAGCCTATGCTATGTGTGGAGGAGAGCCCAACTATATCTAGTTGGTACCGTTCCACTTCCCGCACCAGCTCAGGTTCCTTCCCTCCCAGAGAGGTGACATTCCACGTCCCAAGGACCAGTCTGCGATGCCGGAAGTCGGCACGCCCCGCCTTTGCCTGCTGCCAAGCCTGCATTGCACCCTACCCCAATGCTCATCCCTGCCTGTGGTGGGTCCACGGGGTGATGGTTCCATGTTGCTTTTTCAGGCTCGGCCTGACCGGGCCCCATGGGCCAAGGCCCAGCCACCAGATGCTCGCTGGCGAGCTCCCTTCCCAGGTCTGGCTCCAGAAGGGGGCCCCGTTTTCCCTTTTCCGGGTGAGGTGCTGTAGCTCTACTGTTGTAATTTATTTGGGTTTCTTGAGAATCGCTCTTAGTCTGGCCCCTCCCCTGGACCAATTTGCCTTGGGAGACCTTACCAGGAGCTATTGCCCCCGACAACACAGCTCCCAGGATCACCGGGACACCCAAGCCCTTCCACCCCGTTAAAGTGTCAATTCTCAGAGGGACCGGAGGGTGTGCTCCAATTATCGGGGCATCACACTACTCAGCCTCCCTGGGGAAAGTCTACTATAGGGTGCTGGAAAGAAGGCTCCGACCAATTGTCAAACCTCAGATCCAGGAGGAACAATGCGGATTCCGTACTGGCCGTGGAACAACGGACCAACTCGTTACCCTTGCGGAAGTGCTGAGGGAGGCATGGGGGTTTAACCAGCCAGTCTATACATGTGTTTTGTGGACTTGGAGAAGGTTTACGCCCGTGTACCCCTGGGCACTCTGTGGGGGGTACTGGGGAGTATGGGGTACTAGGGCAGTTGCTAGAAGCCATCCAGTCCTTGTATAACCAGAGTGAGAGCTGTGTCCTGTAGATAAATGTAATGGTGTGATGTTTAATAATGATGATTACAACGTGTTAATTGGAATAAGGGATATAAGGATATATTAATCATTGGGAAAACATATGCATGAGGAACAGGGCTTGTTACAAGGACATGAGGGTCTATAGTGGCAGTGGAAAAGTACTGAGTATGTTAGCAGACAGAGGAATGCAGAGTAAATTAGGTGTGAGGGTCACTGACCTTAGATAAGGTTAGCGACTCTGAATAACAAAGGGAGCAATAAGGGTGTTGTGGTCAAGGGGGAGTAGAGACAAGATGTCTATCTCCATGGAAGGTGTGAGGGTCGCTGACCTTGGATAGGGTTGGCGACTCTGAATGGGAAGGGGAACACTGGAAGTGTTGTGGTCAGGGGGGAGTGGAGACGAAATGTGCTGTGATTTGTGGTTTCAGAGATAGGAACAGGATTTTACGACGGCAGCTGCAACACAGATGGAGAAGAAGATTACCTGGAGTCCGGATATCAGTGAGGCGGAAACGGAGTCAGATGAACGGACCAATCAGAAAGAAGATCACACACATCCATATTCAGTCAACACTTTGTATAGTATAAAGACTGGGTCAGGGAAAGGAGAGGGGGTCAGACTTCGTGAACTGACACAATCTGTTGTTTGTCAGGGATAGGAAGATCTAGACCCAGAGCTCTGTATGCTTTATCCATTTACTGCTAAATAAAACGGATGGTTTTGAGACCGAACATCTTCTCCTATTGCTTTATCAACAAACACGCAGGACTACGCTCTCACATAGATGAAGATGAGTTGGTAGAGTGAGTTGAAGTCCAACAATTTGGTGACCCCGACGTGATAAAGATGGAGAAGTGACGGATTGACCACAGAAGTAAAAGACAACGGATAACTGAAGTGTGATGGCAACAACAAGCGGCCGCTAAAAAACTAAGGTAAACAGACGCCTGTTTTATCGAAGTTCTGTTATTGGCTATACCAAATTGTGTGTTGTCATTATACGGCAAGTGTCCTAGTTAAAGGGGATGAATAAAGCATTGAAATAAATTGTGCACGGGTTTAAAGTCCCAGGGATTAGAAGCCCTGAAAGCAGCAACAGTACTGAAAAGAAGACGTGCGGGTTTAGAGACCCATGGGTTAAAGAAAACCCATAAAAGCAGCGCATGCACGTGGGGAATACGGACGGGTTTAAAGACCCATGGGTTAAAAAGAAAATCCATAAAAGCAGCGCATGTCCGTATAAGGGGTTAGAGTCCCCGAGTGAGTAGGTTTAGAGACCCTTGGGAACAAAAAAACAAAAAAACAAAAAAAAACGGTGGTTCCCATAAAAGCAGCGCTCACTGGTTTATGATATGTGCCGTGTTTTAACGGCAAGTGTGAATGTTTGATATTTTGCATGATTGAAAAGTGTGTTGTTTGATAAAACTGTGTATAAGGGTGGTAGAAACTCAGTAGTGTCTCAGAGAGGAAGGAGGGAGTGTCTCAGTGAGAAAGAATCAGCAGTGGAAACCTAACTGGTGCCAACGTAAACTGCCTGATAAAACTCACTGATTGGGTCAGTTGCTCGGGACGTATGTGCCATACAAACTGACTGGCTACTGAACTCTTCTCTGATTGGGCTGGTTGCTCGGAACGCAAGTGTCATACAAACCAGCTGGCTACTGAGTGGGGATAGATAAAACATAATGGAAGGGGAATCTGACAGGGAGTGTGAAGAATACGAAGATTGCCCTCCCAATGTTATATTGACCGTTAAGCAACAATGGGAAAAAACCAGGAGTCAAATTTTTGCAGGGCTCCCGAGGAACAAGCGAGACACCATGATTGGGGCGTATGACAGTATATGGAAAGACTTACAAGCACAGGGTAAGGTCCCCAAAGAGGAGGAAAGGAAGAGATTGATATTATACCTAGGGAAGGCAGAAAAACAAGCTAAAAAGAAAGCAGATGAACACTGGAAGGCGGAAAAAGTTTCCATGTTAGTCAAAAGAAAATGGAAGAAAGATGGAGAGGGAAATGAGCAGAGAAGAGCCCACTTACACAACATGACCTTAGCTTGCATGGCAGTAGAAATGAATCAAAAACAATCAGAAATAACCAAAGAAAAAGATAAAGGAAATGAAAAAACAGAAGCATCAGCGCCAATATATCCCAAAATGCCTGGGATACAACCCCCTCCTTATCCCACACCGCAGATGCCACTCGTGCGTGTGGAAGAAGGAGTAATGAAAATGACAGCAATAGGAAAGGAGGAATACAGAGAGATTAGGGAGACGTTAGAGGAAGTAGTAACAAGGAGAATATCAGAGGTGGAGGACATGGTGAGGGAGGCAGAGCGTAGGATGCAGGAAGCCAGAGAAGGGAATAGGAAAGTACATGAGCAGACGAGCAGACAGGAAGAGATAGATCAGGCAAGAAGCTCACCCATGACAGTGTCCGAAACACCCTCCACCCTAAACGGGGGAGGAGCAGGACAGGGGAGGATACAGAGTCAGGGGGTTGAAACAATAGACGGGTTCAAGGAGAGACAGCTCAGAGAGATAAGAGAGGAAGTAATTAGGGCAGAAGGTCCCGAGGAGAGATTGGGGGCAGGTACAGAAGCAGGGGGTGTGAATAGTAATGAGGGAGACGAAGACACATACCAGGTCACAATTACAGGGGCACTAACCAGGCACAGCCAGACTCATATAGCGCCCTGTGCTGACCACAGGCATAGACACCAGCTTAGGGACAGAGAAAAGATACAACCACCCGCTAGATACCATCAACTGCCACTGATATATAAAGGACCCCAAACGGGGGATGTGTATCAACCATTCTCATTCACAGACATGAATTGCATCCTGGATAAAATGCCCCCTCCCACTGAGGGAGGAGGGCCCTGGATGGAGAAATTTTGCCAACACACATTGGGATATAAATTAGCTATGGGAGATTGGAGAGCATTACTGGGAAAACAACTACCTATGTGGGAAATACAGCAGATTGAGGCTGCGGCAGGCACTAGTTATATACCAGATTCAGAACCATTTACCAGTGAAGCCACAGCTGTGGGAGGGGCAATGAGGGATAAATTCCCCATTCCTCCCGGAGCAATGCATTCACTGACCTTTTCCATGAAAGACGGAGAAGACATGTCAGCATTTTTAAGCAGATGCAAAGGCATATGGACAGACACTGCAGGAAGCCATCCAAGTTCAGGACAGTTACAGACCACATTGTTTAGAAAAGCTGTTATGGCTGGAATGCCCAAAGCAGTACAAGATGCCATGGAGGGCAATCCAGACATCCCAGGCTGCTCTACTGAGCAATGGGAAAAACATTTGATGCATCATATGAAAAGACACAAGGCTATACAGGAGGAGGATAGACAGAGCACAGAGTCAGCCCAGGTGCAGCTCCTAAAGCTCCAATTGGATGAGGCAAGGAAAAAGGTAAATGATGCTAAAAAGACAAACCAAAAAGTAGCCAATCAGATGGTTCAACAGCCGCCACCACAAAACTACACCCCAAATTTGTACCCAGTGCCTGAATGGGTGTCTAGTTCCCCTTATCGGGGCAGGCCTGTCAGAGTAACAGGAGGTATGAGAGGAGGAGGGAGGGGTCGCGGAGGACCCAGAAGTAAGCCATTTACATGCTTTGGATGTGGCCAGCTTGGACACTGGATCAGGGAGTGTCCCATGCTGTGGGGACCCAGGGGAGGTCAAGGTCCAGTCAGCAACAGGGGTGGTTATGTGCAGCCCCCGGTCCAAGGACAGCCTTCAGTTATGGTTCCACTTCATCAAGACCCTCATGCAACAGTAGCTCCACCGCAGAGACAAATTCCCAGACCATGCAGGGTGGTCAGGGGGATGGGTACTGAAGGGGCCCGGGAACTCAAGGGCAGGTGGGGCTGGCAGAACCCTACTTGCAAATAAGGGTAATGGACATGGATCTGCATTTCCTAGTTGACACAGGTGCGAGGTTTTCCACTATCACGTGCGCCATGTCTCAGTCCAACCTTTCATCCTCCAACGTCCAGCTAGTAGGGTTCTCGGGTAAACCAGAAAATCTGCCGTTGACGACACCTCTGACTACCACGGTGGCAGGACAGACTTTTTTGCATCAATATATTTCATCACCAACATGCCCAGTCAATTTAATGGGACGGGATATGTTGGTGAGGTGCGGGGCATCAGTCATGTGTGGGCCAGAGGGACTGGTAGTGACTTTTCCCAATGGATATTCTGTGAACTGTTCTCTGTCAATGATCCAGTCCAGCTCTCAAATGTTGTTGTCAGCTGATGTTTCACCCACGGCTGAAGGACTCTGGGCAGATATATACTGGGGACTCCTAGAACCGGAAACCAAGCAAAGCGACGGCGTACAGACTCTGTATTATCAGTGGCGGCCGTGGGTCCAAATGCTACATCCCTACTCCCCTCCAATCGACCCCCTCCATGTTACTCTGTACTATGATAGGGACGGGGATGAAATTTATCAGCAAACTTTTTACAATGACATTGAAGGGACACAGTGGGAAGTATTGGCTAGTTGTATTTTAGTGGGGAATGAAGGTGTGGCAGCTGCTGTTGAATTGACACCTGAACAATTTAAGTGGTATGAGATGTCTGAAGAGGCGGTGCCCCATATCACCTTAGCAGTGCATGTTAAACACCAGGCTAGAGATCTTGGGCCGATGTGCAAGCGTCTGATGGCACTAACGGACTGGGTTTGGACCCAACTCCCTGAATTACAATACTCCCCATCCGAAAAGGCTTACAGGATCATGGACAAGACGGCTGACAAAGTGCTGTTAGAACATAGACAAATAGAGAGATTTCATGGCAGAGAGAAGGCTGATCACTCTGACGCCGCAAGTATGATAGACACTCTCCCTGAGGCGTTATGGTCAGCAGGCCCAACTGATGTAGGACGCTGCAAGAATGTTGATCCAATCTCTTTTGAATTGACAGATCACACTCCGATCTGGCAGAAACAGTACTCCCACAAACCTGAGGCAGAAGCAGGGATCACAGATACTATTGAGGGACTGTTGGCAGCGGGGGTGTTGGAGCCCTCAGCATCTGGCTGGAACACACCTATTTTACCAATAGAAAAGCAAAATACAGGGATATATAGAATGGCTCACGACCTTAGACGGGTCAATAGTATTGTGTCAACTCCTACAGTCCCAGTACCAAATCCATATACTGCTATGTCTGCACTGTCCCCAGAACACAAATGGTTTTCCTGTATTGATCTGGCCAATGCATTTTTCTGCCTACCACTAGCTGACCATGTGAGAGACATCTTCTCGTTTACCTATAAAGGCCAACAGCTAAGATATACGAGGGTTCCCCAGGGTTTCATCTTGTCTCCTGGGCTGTTCAATCAGGTTCTGAAACAGCAGCTCACTGATCTCACCCTCCCAAAGGGGGTGGTGTTGATTCAGTATGTGGATGACATCCTTCTGGCAGCTCCAGATCATGTCTCCTGCCTAGCAGCCACCAAATCCCTATTAACTCAGCTGTATCACATTGGGTTCAAAGTTTCAAAAACCAAGCTCCAGTGCTGCAGACAGATGGTCTCGTTCCTGGGGAGAATTATCTCTAGTAGAGGAACAGGTGTGTCCCCAGCCCATAGATCCTCAATTCTACACCATCCTAAACCAGTCACAGTGAAAGACATGCTCTCATTCCTGGGGTTGACAGGTTATAGCAGACAGTACATAGCATCATATGGGGAACTCACGCACCCCTTAAGGGCCATGGTCAATGAGCAGGGGATGAGAAATTTGTCAGCATGCTTACAATGGACCACTGAAGCAGAGAATAACTTCATTTCCCTCAAACAGGCTCTCACAAACGCTGCTGATTTAGCACTGCCTGACTACAAAGAGCCATTCTATCTGGATGTTTCAGAAAAATCACATACAGTGAATGGTGTTCTTTTTCAGAAAAAAGGGGGAGGTAGGCAGGTGATGATGTATGCAAGTGTGACACTTGATCCAACAGAAAATAGACATCCACCATGCACAAGACATGCAGCAGGGGTAGCAAAAATTCTGCAAAAAGTAGCACACATAGTCATGGGACATGCGCTAACAGTCCTGACAACACACAGCATAGTGGCCTATGTGAACTCAGCAGCATTCACCATGACACCATTAAGACAGATAAGGTTGGAAAAAATCCTCAATGCACCACACATAACGTTCACACACAAGGGACTCAACATGGCAGACAACATGGGGGAAGGTGAGCCACATGTGTGTGAAGAAAGAGTACAGAAAGATGTTAAGGTCAGAGCAGATTTACGGGCAAAACCCTTAGCTGACCCAGAGGAAGTGCTGTTCACAGATGGCTGTTGCTACAGACATCCCACGGAGGGACTGAAGACAGCATATGCAGTGGTAAGACAAACAGATGAAGGGTTTGAGGAGGTAGTGACAGGGAGAGTAATAGGAAAAGAATCAGCGCAGCTAGCTGAATTACAGGGAATGATAGCAGCATTAGAATGGGCAGAAGGGAAAAAAGTAAACATCTACACAGACTCGGCATACGTGGTAGGAGCAATACAGGTGGAGCTCAGTCAGTGGATCAGAGCAGGATTTTTGACAGCAGCAAAAACCCCAATCAAACATGAGAAAGACATCAAGAGACTGGTAGAAGCCCTAATGAAACCAACAGAGGTAGCAGTAATAAAGTGCAGAGGTCAGGACAAAACTGACACAATGATAGCAAAAGGAAATCAGGAGGCAGACTCTGCAGCTAAAAGGGCAGCAGGTTACACAGCCCAATACATGATGATGCAGGTGGGAAAAACGGTGTATGATTTACTACCTGCCTGCGATGTAAATATGTTAATAAAGGAACAACAGAAAGCCTCTCCTCAAGAGTTCACAGTTTGGAAAGAGAGAGGGGCAACGGAATCCAAAGGAGTGTGGAGGTCGCCGGACGGCCGACCTGTGTTACCCCCAGGGTGGACGGCTTCCGTGTTACAGGAGGCACACGGGCTGACACATTGTGGAAAGGCACAGATGCAGAGACATCTGACCCATTGGTGGCATCCATTTTTACCCGCAATGATTGTGAACCATATCAGGGAATGTAAAATATGTACAGAATACAATATCAGGGCTACAGTGAAGCCACACGAGGGAAAATTTCCTTTGCCAAAAATGCCAGGTCAAGAAATCATAATTGATTACACTGACATGTTGGAAAGGGTAAATGGGTATAGGTACCTCTTGGTCGCCGTGGATGCATACACTGGCTGGCCAGAAGCAGTACCTGCTAAAAAGGAAGATGCCAAAACGGTAATCAAATTCCTAATCAACCAATACATACCAACGCATGGGTTTCCAAAAAGAATCAGGTCAGATAATGGCACACATTTTAAGAACAAAGACCTGCAGGCAGTAGAAGCGGCCCTAGGACTGAAACATGCGTTTGGAACAGTGTATCACCCCCAATCACAGGGAAAGGTGGAGAGAATGAATCAGTCCATTAAAGGAAAGATAGGAAAAGTGTGTGCTCAAACAAAAATGAGTTGGGTGGATGCCCTACCCCTAGCTCTAATGTCAATTAGGAGCTCAGTAAACTCCATCACAGGTTTCACTCCATATGAGTTGACAACAGGGCAGCAGTTCCCGGGACCGGGAGCTGGAATCCCAACCACGGAAAAGGAAAGAGATCCGCTGAAGTACAAACCTTACTATGACCAACTAACAGCTTTGGTGTCAGCTTTCTCAAAACAGGTTGCAGCAGCAGAGGGGAACCTAGAGGGACAGACACCGCCCATCACGGACTGGGTTCTACTGAAGGTGATCAAGAGGAAGTGGTCGGAGCCAAGGTGGACAGGGCCATACAAGGTGGTTGAGAGGACATCACACGCGGTTCGACTACAGGGCAAAGGAGACAGCTGGTACCACTGGAGCCAGTGTGCAGCAGCGGATTCACCCGCTAGGACACGGGAACAGATAAGAAACACCACAGTTGACTCTGAATAAGTGTAAAGACACGAGCCACTATCTGTGGCGACAGTTATTATAGCTATCACTTTTGGATAAGATTTATAGTAACCGGCTTTGCATATACTCAGGCAAGCCACAATATACTCAAGATTGGAATGAAGAATTTTGCCAGTGCGAAAAGAATGTTCTGATGTTACCATAGAGAGTAAAAGCTCTCCCAGAAAAGGTTTTTTCTAGGATACAAGGAGCTGATAACCAGAACACAAGAAGGTTTTGCTTGCTAAGAATTTTTGATATATGTTGATTAAGATGTTTGAGGGAACGGGAAAACCCCACCAAGCCAAATGGTGGTGGTTGGGAGTGTGCGGGATCATTTCTATAGTAATAGTTACTCCAATATTGATGTGGGAATCATCCATCAGAGACAGACACACAGATCAAAACCAACACCACAACAGAACAAAGAGGGAAGGCCAAGGCCAACCAGATTACTGCATTAAAACATATGGAGGTATAGACGTAGACTACACTCTGGGAACGAACGTGACATTCCAATTTGATTTATGCCATGTTATTAATTGTGGGAAACACCAGGAGATGTGGAGAAGATATGATTGATACCTGTGCGGAAGTCCAGAAACTCACTCCAGTTGTCTAAGGCAGGGGGATCCGCCTAAAAACTCCGGCATGGGCAGTTTGTGTGCCGGATGGGAACTGATTTGGCAGTATACTGGTCCATGGACCCCTATCAAAACCGAGGTCAAAAATCCAGATACAGTTAACAAGATTAGTTTCATACGCGGCCAACTACGACATAGGTCAGGTGGAGTTAATCCCCTGTTGTTGACAATACACGATCTGTGGGATGATCCATTTATGACAGACCAGAAAAAGGCATTCTATATGGTTGTGGGAGCATATCAACAAGGCACGGACACCATGGGCCTTGTTAAGGTGAATTTGTTAACACCTCCATCCCCCAAGAAAACAGACACCTCGCTTAGCACATTCGAAACTAAACCTAGACAGAACAAGGACGTGATCACCATAGATTACAATAAATTAACGAGAGGCGATATAGTCAAATTGGCTACTGGATATGGGGACAAAAACCTGTGGTTAGATTGGATGGCAGCTACTGCTGCCTCCATGAACATGAGTAATTGTATTGCATGTTCTTCAGCCAGGCCAACTCTTTTCACCGCCCCAGCACCTCTATTTCCCGATACAGATCCTATAGGATTTCATTGCATGATGGCCCTAACTATGCAAGCCAACCCCCCTAACTGTACTACTCTCAGCTCTATTTTTCCACCCGTTAAAAACTCCACGGTGCCGCCGGCGTTCACCCCGAGAGCTAATAACTATACGTGTTTTTCTAGGAGCTCCAGCTCCGGTATGAAGATGGGACACATGCCTGACGGCTGGTGCAAATACACACTTGATGTCAACAGTTGGTCGGTCCCTAGCTCTATGGTGTGGGGAAGGGCTGACCTGTTTTGGTATTGCGGGGACAGGACTCTACATATCAGCCTGCCAGCAGACTGGTCTGGAACGTGTGCAATGGTCAGGTTGATTCTACCCCTGTTTTTGCTAGGGCCACGCCAACAGGCAAATTTCACATATACCCGCCACAGAAGAAACACATTTGAGGTTGGGTATGGCTCTCCCACATACATAGATGCTATAGGCGTTCCCAGGGGAGTTCCAGATGAGTATAAGTTGGTAAATCAAGTGGCAGCAGGATTTGAGAACATCCCAATCATTAGTGCGCTATTTCCAGTCACTCCCAATAAGAATGTGGATAGAATTAATTATATCCATTATAACGTCCTGAGGCTCGCCAATAAAACCAGGGACGCTGTAGCAGGCTTATCTGAACAATTAGCTGCCACCTCGTTGATGACAGTTCAAAACAGAATGGCCCTCGACATGTTATTAGCTGAAAAAGGGGGTGTTTGCTCTATGTTTGACGATCAATGCTGCACGTTCATCCCCAACAACACTGCTCCAGACGGCTCGGTAACCAGAGCCCTAGAAAGACTTAGGAACCTGTCAGAGGAGATGCATGACCACTCAGGTATAAACGACCCACTGGGAAGAATTTTTGAACAGTGGTTTGGGAAGTGGAAAGGTGTGATGGTGTCTGTGTTTCTGTCCCTGGTAGGCATGATGACTGCACTTGTGTTGTGTGGATGCTGTTGTATCCCCTGTATCAGATCTCTGTTTGAAAGGTTGATCGTCACTGCCATCGAAAAGAAGAGTCCCTCATCGATCTATCAGATGGCTCAAGTCGAGACGGAGACGGTGGCTCTGATGGAGCACGGAGGGTGTGAAGAACTGGGCAGTGACACAGAGGCTGAATGTGATGTTTGAATCCGATTGGTTGGTTGGTCTCATTTATATGAGACCAAAAAGGGGGACTTGTAGATAAATGTAATGGTGTGATGTTTAATAATGATGATTACAACGTGTTAATTGGAATAAGGGATATAAGGATATATTAATCATTGGGAAAACATATGCATGAGGAACAGGGCTTGTTACAAGGACATGAGGGTCTATAGTGGCAGTGGAAAAGTACTGAGTATGTCAGCAGACAGAGGAATGCAGAGTAAATTAGGTGTGAGGGTCACTGACCTTAGATAAGGTTAGCGACTCTGAATAACAAAGGGAGCAATAAGGGTGTTGTGGTCAAGGGGGAGTAGAGACAAGATGTCTATCTCCATGGAAGGTGTGAGGGTCGCTGACCTTGGATAGGGTTAGCGACTCTGAATGGGAAGGGGAACACTGGAAGTGTTGTGGTCAGGGGGGAGTGGAGACGAAATGTGCTGTGATTTGTGGTTTCAGAGATAGGAACAGGATTTTACGACGGCAGCTGCAACACAGATGGAGAAGAAGATTACCTGGAGTCCGGATATCAGTGAGGCGGAAACGGAGTCAGATGAACGGACCAATCAGAAAGAAGATCACACACATCCATATTCAGTCAACACTTTGTATAGTATAAAGACTGGGTCAGGGAAAGGAGAGGGGGTCAGACTTCGTGAACTGACACAATCTGTTGTTTGTCAGGGATAGGAAGATCTAGACCCAGAGCTCTGTATGCTTTATCCATTTACTGCTAAATAAAACGGATGGTTTTGAGACCGAACATCTTCTCCTATTGCTTTATCAACAAACACGCAGGACTACGCTCTCACATAGATGAAGATGAGTTGGTAGAGTGAGTTGAAGTCCAACAGTCCACATTCTTGGCACAAAGTCAAACACGTTTTCGGTGGGTGTCGGACTCCACCAGGGTTGTCGCTTGTCTCTGATTCTGTTTGTGATATTCATGGACAGGATCTCAAGGCACAGCCAAGGTGTGGAGTGTGCCCATTTTAGGAACCTCAGAATTGCCTCTCTGCTCTTCGAAGATGATGTGGTTTTGTTGGCTTCATCAGAACACGACCTCCGCCATGCACTGGGTTGGTTTGCAGCTGAGTGTGAAGTGGCTGGGATGAGAGTCAGCACCTCCAAGTCTGAGGCCATGGTTCTCTACTAGAAAATGGTGGATTGCTCCCTCCGGGTTGGGGATGAGTTGTTGCCTCAAGTGAAGGAGTTCAAGTATCTCCAGCTCTTGTTCACGAGTTAGGGTAGGATGGAGCAGGAGATTAACAGGTGGACTGGTGCAGTATCAGCAGTCAGAGGTGTGGACTCGAGTCACATGACTTGGACTCGCGTCATGAATTTGATGACTTTAGACTCGACTTGACAAAATGTAAAGAGACTTGCAACTCGACTTGGACTTTAACATCAGTAACTCGTGACTTCACTTGGACTTGACCCTTTTGACTTGAAAAGACTTGCTACTTCCCCCAAACCCAAAGATTAAAAAGTATGTTGACATGGACCGCTCTATCTCTCTTTGTACATACACGTGTGCATCTGCGCGTGTGTGTGTGTGTGTGTGTGTGTGTGTGTGTGTGTGTGTGTGTGTGTGTGTGTGTGTGTGTGTGTGTGTGTGTGTGTGTGTGTGTGTGTGTGTGAGAGAGAGAGAGAGAGATGGCGCGCTGTCGGCACGACATCCAATCAAATTAGATCCACGTTGTTTTGAGCCGACAGCATCCAACCAATCAAATTACAGGACAACCAATGACGAATAACAGATAACAACGCGCCAGTTAGCAAAATGATACCAAAGATCGTTTCGTTTGGGTATAAAAATTATGAGGTGGTCAACAGAAAACGAATTGCAGTATGTAAAACATGCGGGTCGAAGATTACGGACGGAGGCGCAACACCTTCGAACTTCGTTCGACATTTGAAGTTGCACAAAGAACGGTAAGTTTTGAATGAAAGCTAACACTAGCTTATCGGCTAAGTAACGTCATTGCTAGCTGCATAGTTAAATCAATGAGAGTGTCAACTCACTGTTAACGTCACCTTGCAAACACGGTAATCTGCATCCACTGCGGGTTCATCCCCTTACTCCTACTCATCATATTTAGTCCATGGGCCAGACGATATTTCGGTACACTCAAGGTGGCAAAACTTACTTATAATTTTTGAAAGGATCCATGTCTGTAGATGATATTTTGGTATGATAACCATTCCTGAGTGGCAGCTGTATCACAGTTATCAGCTCATGAAGTTAACCACCCCCTAAACTAAATTGCATTTTAGACGCTGGTGCATATCCTGGTTTAGCCTCATGGTCAGGACATTTTTCAATGTTCTATAATATTGTCTTTGGTATCATTTTAAAGGGGACCTTCTTAGCTTTCATTCAAGCCCTGTTGTGGATATTTCTCACAAATATAGAGGTCACTTGAGCTCTTCAACCCGTCAATAACACACATCTTTCTGCAATTTTCGCCTAAACTATATACTTTCTTTTAGCCCTGTGGCATCTAGGAATATCAGGGACACAAAACACAAAAACTGGAATACTCACAGGACTGTAAAGATTCAGAAAATTTATAATATACCCATACTATTTCATTGTGTGAGGTGATTGTGAGCCTTAAATGAGAACTAGACCAAAGCCAGTTAGGTCACAAACTGGTCTCTATACATTTGTTTAAATACACAATCAACATACATGATAAAAAGGAATACCATAGTGAGGTAATGAACTATTTTAATATTTTAAACAACATTGACATTTACATATACTTAGTCAATGATACATGTAATCCCATATCATTAGTGGGTATATGTAATGGTAATGGGTAGGGTAATGGGTATACACTACCGTTCAAAAGTTTGGGATCACCCAAACAATTTTGTGTTTTCCATGAAAAGTCACACTTATTCACCACCATATGTTGTGAAATGAATAGAAAATAGAGTCAAGACATTGACAAGGTTAGAAATAATGATTTGTATTTGAAATAAGATTTTTTTTACATCAAACTTTGCTTTCGTCAAAGAATCCTCCATTTGCAGCAATTACAGCATTGCAGACCTTTGGCATTCTAGCTGTTAATTTGTTGAGGTAATCTGGAGAAATTGCACCCCACGCTTCCAGAAGCAGCTCCCACAAGTTGGATTGGTTGGATGGGCACTTCTTTGAGCAGATTGAGTTTCTGGAGCATCACATTTGTGGGGTCAATTAAACGCTCAAAATGGCCAGAAAAAGAGAACTTTCATCTGAAACTCGACAGTCTATTCTTGTTCTTAGAAATGAAGGCTATTCCATGCGAGAAATTGCTAAGAAATTGAAGATTTCCTACACCGGTGTGTACTACTCCCTTCAGAGGACAGCACAAACAGGCTCTAACAGATACTATTTAATGAAGATGCCAGTTGGGGACCTGTGAGGCGTTTGTTTCTCAAACTAGAGACTCTATTGTACTTATCTTCTTGCTCAGTTGTGCAACGCGGCCTCCCACTTCTTTTTCTACTCTGGTTAGAGCCTGTTTGTGCTGTCCTCTGAAGGGAGTAGTACACACCGGTGTAGGAAATCTTCAATTTCTTAGCAATTTCTCGCATGGAATAGCCTTCATTTCTAAGAACAAGAATAGACTGTCGAGTTTCAGATGAAAGTTCTCTTTTTCTGGCCATTTTGAGCGTTTAATTGACCCCACAAATGTGATGCTCCAGAAACTCAATCTGCTCAAAGAAGTGCCCATCCAACCAATCCAACTTGTGGGAGCTGCTTCTGGAAGCGTGGGGTGCAATTTCTCCAGATTACCTCAACAAATTAACAGCTAGAATGCCAAAGGTCTGCAATGCTGTAATTGCTGCAAATGGAGGATTCTTTGACGAAAGCAAAGTTTGATGTAAAAAAAATCTTATTTCAAATACAAATCATTATTTCTAACCTTGTCAATGTCTTGACTCTATTTTCTATTCATTTCACAACATATGGTGGTGAATAAGTGTGACTTTTCATGGAAAACACAAAATTGTTTGGGTGATCCCAAACTTTTGAACGGTAGTGTATGTGAATATGGTTACATTATTGTTATCAAGCTCTGGGTAACCAAGTCCAGAATCAACATCCTGTGCATCAATAGACTACTACCACAGTAATACCATCAGAATCATCACACTGTCATTCATCAAACTGCTCGTTTCTCTCATCATCTGACTCCCCAAGTTCAAAGTCCAGTTCTGGACCATCCTGCTGTTTTTGGTTACTGCAGGTCTGTAACCTGCACATGTCTGTGCATGGAAGTCCATTTGACAGGCACATGCAGCTTGGCATTTTGCATGAATGCACACACTTGCATGTTAGCATTTCCAAGACCACATCTGGTGCAGGTGGGGAGCGCATCCAGTAAATGGCCAGCTTGCCTTCATCGTCTGTCCATCCATACTCATTAGGGCTTGGCACCACAGGGTTAGCCTGCAGACAGCACTTCCATATTGCTGCCTGATAGTTGGCTCGTTGAACATGCATAAAGAGACAGTCTCTACATGGTGGCAGCTGGCTGGACTCAACCTCTCCCCTTTTGGTGCAGAAGAGCTGGTAACGCAGTTTGCTCACCTCAGCAGTGCTGCTATTAGCAACATACATCCGACAGGTGAACTGCTCAATTTTCTGGAACAGCTCATCACTCACATTCCATGTCTGTCCCAGTTGACTAAAAGTCTCTTGGCAGGAAGTGTGCTTTCTCACTATCTTCAGGGCATTCAGCTTCCCTCGACCAGCGAATGCAGTGACAGTGTCGCAGCCTGTGAAGGCATGTAAGCCAATTAGGCTGTCACAGATGCTGTCTCCAAGTGAACTTGCCAGTTTGGTGATGTCAACAAACCGTGTGCGGTTCTGAGTCCCACACTTCTGGTAGATGGGACAGGTGATGTCCTTCTGGAAGCCAAGACAAAGCACCATGACATCAGTGTCCTCAGCTGTGATGATAACTGACTTTGAGCCCGCATTTGCTGCATGCAATGCGTGCAGGAGCAGACGGGTGTCAGCTTCTTCATGTGTGGAGTGCAGTTCTGCTGCTTCCTCACACCCATCTTCTGTCAACTTGTAGCAGGTTTCCTCACAGGTCATGTACAACACCTTGCCATGCAGCATAGCTCTGTATCGTGGGAGTTTCCACTCTTCCACCAGAAACTTGATGAGACTGGTCTTGTTGGAGGAACTGCACAGAAATTTTCTCCACTGCTGGACGTGGTGTCCCCCTGCAAGATTCTTGTACTGGAGAGTGATGTCTCCACCCCGGTTCAGTCATTCAGCATCTTTGATCGAAGTCTGGTGATAGACATCAAAAACAACATCAATCCTCCCACTCTGTGCTCCCTCATGGAGGACCTGGGTCAAGGCTGACTCTGCCACCTGTGCAAAGGTTTTGTTGTTGCCATTCATTTTTTGGACCAGGCTCATCCCATCAATGATGGAAGTAGATGGGATTGGGATGTCTTCTGCAGGAGATACATTCTTTTCAAGCTCTCTGGCAAGTGCAGCCTTGTTTGTTTTTCGTAAGGACCCATCAGCATTTGCCAGTGCCCATGGTAGTGGGCCCAATGGGTAGGCAAGGACATCCTTCAGATTCACCTTCCTGCTTTCAGCCACCAGGATCATGTGACTGAAAAGGTTTCTATCTGCCTTCAGAACCACATCCTGTGCTTTCTTTCCATGAGCTTGTTTTGTGCTGACATTGGAGAATGTTTTCAGACTTTGCTTGGTCATCTTGTCGTGGAATTTCACAGGTGGTGGGTCTGCATCTAACCTTGTTTGCTGGAATGCTTGGTAGGCCTCTTCTCCTTTCTCAAGAGCTCTCAAGAGATCTATGGTCACATCAGGTGGAGCCATGTTGCCAGTGGAGAGGCTAACCAAATCAATCTCATCAGGGGACATAGGATTGAGCCAGTTATTCTCCATAAGGTCCATGAGAGACTTGACATCTGCTTCATCTCTCTTGATCCTTGGACTCTGTAGATCTGGATGAGACCATTTGCACCTGCCTTGACCTGTCAGGTCTCTCAGCTGTCTGTGGTACATGCTTCTATACTCAGCTGTGAGATAATATTTGGTCACAGCTCCTGGCTTCAAGCTGAATCCCTTTGTCCCTCCAGCTGTTTGGGTGTCTTTGTTCACCGTTTCTTCTATAGCTTGGTCAACAGGGATTCGGCCAAAGGGATTGGTGGAGCCCAGTTGGACTGAGAAGCCTCCTTCCATGAATTCTGTGTACACATCTGGGTGTGTGATGGGCAGCTCAGACATCTGGGCGTAGTAGTAGGGGAGGTAGCGTGCATAATTCATCCTGTCATAAGCAAAGCACCATGGGATCATTGCTCGAATGCTAGCCAAGTGTAGCATCCAGTCTCCCTCTCTGGATGCTCGGATGAGCCCCAACAAGATTTCAACCATGTCCAAATAGGACATCCAGAAGTTCGAGAGGCTGCCGTTTCCACCTCTAAGGAACTCACGGTAGACTTCAAATAGATCCATGATGCGTGTACAAGAGCTGTTCTCGAGGACCTCCTTCAAAGCATGTTGTGAGACTTCTTTCCCAAGGCTGTCAATGGTCTTCAGTGTCTCATTCAGGTGAACCATGTCATTCCTGTGAGTTTCTTCCAACCAGGACAGGAAACCATTCAAGGTCAGTCGCATGAGAGCCTCATACAGGAGCTTGTGCAGTCGCACTGCCCTGTTGTACTTGCGGCCATCCATAACACCAGCAATTGAGCCTTCTGCAATCATGCCAGACTCAATGCAGAGGTCTTTGAGTCCAGCATCTTGGAAACGCTTTCCTATTATTGCCAGCAGTGTGCAGATGGTGTGGAATACCCCAAGCCTAACGATGATATCATGGAACTTGTCATGGTGTTTCCATGTGATCTCGACAGCCTTCGCATACAGGGCTTGGTCAAAGACACAGACAATCTTCCTCAGGCCTAAGCACTGCATGATGCTCAGTGACTGGTTAAGCACCTCGTTGACAGTAGACATTTGTGTCGCTGGAGCATTGATGGTAGGCAGATAGCCTATATTGTCGGGGATGACCGTCATCTCTCCTCGAGTCAGGATGTTGAAGCCTGTCCAGCTGCTGACTGACTGTTCTTCTTGTTGTGACATGCGTGCTAGGACCCAAAGAAGGTTTTTCTCTCTGGCAAGCTTAGTATTGGCTGCAGTATCGGCATCTGACTTTTTGCTTTGTGGTGGCCCTACCCGTTGTCCAGCATTGTAAGTTGGTAACATTGGTGGGGGTCCATCAATGCTTCTCTTCTTTGTTTTGGGAACAGTGGGCATGGGTTGGACAGGAAGTGGGTTGACTGGCTTTGCTTGCACAGCAATCCCATTGACTCTGTGAGATGTTCCCTCACCACCGACATTTTCTTCAAGACGGTCGATATTGTCCCAGGCTAAAGTTGTGAATATGCCAGGATGGATGTTAGCTGGAAGGGCAATGCCACTCCCTGATGATGAGAGTTTCTGGAGACACAGGGCAGTGTTGATCTCTTCCATCTGTGAATAGGACACACTGTGACCAAGTCAGTTGAGGATGTTTATCAACTCTACATTTCCTGTCAACGATTTGACACTGAATGGCAGAACAATGTGCTTGGAAGGCTTGGTATTTCCACATGTCACTGCATATACTATGTCATGGCCAAATGACTGCAGAAGGCACTGCACTCTCTGGGATGCATAATCAGGATCATTTGAGCCTGTGAGTAGAGAGTACAGGAAGATAATGAGCGACTCTGGAATGGTAGGACATTCTGCTTCTGGTTTGACTTCAGGCGGCCAGGTTTGAGGAACATCTTGACTTTTAATGTCTGCTCTCAATTTGATGGCTGCTTTGGCTATAACATCTTGTGCACTGACACTTTTCAGGGTCTGCAGCTCCCTTTTGAGAGACTGATTTTCTTTGGCAAGTTCCCTCATGGACAAGTTATCGGGATAGAGGAGGAATTTTCCTTTCTCATCAGGGAATATCTGCAAGGCTCCAGCAAACTCTCCAGGTTTCGCCTTATGTGCTTCTTGGTTGATTCCTTGACTTGGGCAATGCCTTGGGAGTTCATTGAAGCTACCAGTCTAGAAGAGAGATCAGTCATTGTCATCACTTGAGGATTGCCAAAAAGCTCCATCCTGATGAAGAGGAACAGCTCATTGTATGCCTTATTCACAGCAGCTTCATACTGGGCTGCAGCATCATCATCTTCATTGCTGGCAACCTCTCCTTTGGAAACCTCTTCTTTGGTGTAAAGTCTATAGCATGACCTGTGGTAGTGCCCTTCAGCTGCTACAAGGTCTCTACTCACAATGGCAAGGATTCTGCTGTCCCTTTTCTTTGTGGCTGCACTCCTGATCTTTGCATCAGCTCGCAGTTCTCGACACTGCACCAGTACTTCTCTCGTATTCTGTCTCTTGGAATATTTGCTGTTTTTCTGACAAAACATGCACTCTGCATCATAAGTCCTAGATGTACTTGGAGCATGTCGAGCTACTCTCTTAGATTGTTTCTCTTCAGCAGAGACACAACTTTTCTTTTCTTTTGCAAGGAGGCCATCAAGAATTTGCTTCATAGTGAAGATACTGCGACACTTTCTGTGGTAGTAGATTGCTGGAATCTGTCCCTCAGGAATGTCTTTTGCCAGTTTCAAAACTGGTGCATGATTTCGTATCTGAGCTGCCCTGAGCAGAGTTCTCCATGAGTCGACACTTTGTAGTGAAACCAGCTTATCTGTATCATCAGAACAGTGGATAATGCACTCCACCCGTGGGCGCTTTGGTATTGGGTAAAAACTTGCTTGTTCACCAGTGGCCATATTCAGTCAGTTTTCACCTGCCACATACAAACAAATACATGTAACTTAGGTGTATGAACACTACTAAAACAAAGTTTACTTTGCTTCACCAGCGTCATATTACCATTATTTATTTTACATAGCCACAAATAGATACATTACCTAGTTGCTATGCAACAGCTGTATTTTGTCCACATGAGGCCGCTAAAATCAACACAAGATGAAAGTTCCTCGTAGCCACTTTAACTAATCATATTAACATATACATTAAAAGAACATGCTAACATTATGGGAAATTAGCTTACAATCTTCTCCAGAGTGAGACAAGAAGATAGATACCAGTTTCCTCTATATGTGTTTAGTAGAAAGCTATCTGGCTGCACGTTAGCCTAGCTTAGCACAATGAATGGAAGTACACAGTACTGGTTATCCTTGGTTGTTGGCCAACTAAGAACTGTCCCAGAGTTTAAGCTAGGCTAATCAGTACCAGGGGTGTTGAAATGCTATATTTGTAAAAATCTGGGCAAATACACAATCGTGAGAGGCACAGAAACAGGTTTCCTGAAAGAAAAATGAAATAGCTGCTCATTTGGAAAGGAAATCATGTATTATTTTACTTCTGTTAGTGTACCAAATAAAATGGCACCAGTGAAGTTGTGTCACCTTGGGTGATATCGATATCTGGTCTGACCCATGGACTAACTGGCTTTGGTCTAGTTAGTTTCTTAGTAATAATGCCCTTCTAATTTAAGGTTCACAATCACCTCACACAATGAAATAGTATGGGTATATTATACATTTCCTGAATCTTTACAGTCCTGTGAGTATTCCAGTTTTTGTGTTTTGTGTCCCTGATATTCCTAGATGCCACAGGGCTAAAAGAAAGTATATAGTTTAGGCGAACATTGCAGAAAGATGTGTGTTATTGACGGGTTGAAGAGCTCAAGTGACCTCTATATTTGTGAGAAATATCCACAACAGGGCTTGAATGAAAGCTAAGAAGGTCCCCTTTAAAATGATACCAAAGACAATATTATAGAACATTGAAAAATGTCCTGACCATGAGGCTAAACCAGGATATGCACCAGCGTCTAAAATGCAATTTAGTTTAGGGGGTGGTTAACTTCATGAGCTGATAACTGTGATACAGCTGCCACTCAGGAATGGTTATCATACCAAAATATCATCTACAGACATGGATCCTTTCAAAAATTATAAGTAAGTTTTGCCACCTTGAGTGTACCGAAATAGGAAATTTTGGGCTCTGGCCCATGGACTAATAATTGTAACAGGACAGTTTGGGATGTTTGAAGCGGGATTGTATAAGGTGCTTAGTTAAGGTGCTTAGTCAGTGTATCACACACACAGTAGACTGCTGTCAGCAGTAAAACATAAGCAAACCTAATCAAATCAAGGTCAGTTTAAATGTACTCTATGTTAAGAATATGTGTACGTTATCATTTTAGCTTGCTGCCAGACGAGTTTTTCCCACAGGAAAGCGAAGTATATCTTACTCTCTCCAGCACACCAGATTCCATTGACAAAAATAGCAATTTTACTTTGCAGCACACGGGAGTTGCTTGTTTACTGCTGCCTCATTGAGGTGTGATGCGAGGTAAAATTGCTGTTTTTGTCAATGGAATCTGGTGTGCTGGAGAGAGTGAATTAACAAGCATGTAACTTCAGTTTCCTGACGGAAAGGGCTGTTTGATGGCAAGGTAAAGCAGTGAAAATATTATGAATATAGCGTACAATGACAATGAAATTGATTTTATTAATGTAATGTTACAACACACACACTAATACAGTATACAATTAATATTAACACAAAATTAATATTAACACAATGTTACGATTGATATATGAGTAAAGAGTAGTTTCAAATACAGTTCATGTGTGGCTATAAGGGATTTTCTGACATCTGTTTCATATGCTTACCTGTTACAGATTTGAAGAATACCAGATGAACAAAAGCATCATAAATGAACCACAACAGCCTTCAATCTCACAATTCCTGGACTGTCGTGTAGGGCATTACAGCATGAGTCATCCACAGCATAGAGCTATCACCAATGCAATACTGTCCGACTTGATTATTGATTGCAACTTTCCCCTGTCTATTGTGGAAAACAAGAGTTTCCGGCACTTTCTGACGGTACTTGACAGTAAGTACAGCCCAGTGTGTCGCAGAACGTTGACATCAAAAACAGAGAGCCTCGCTGAGGAGAGACGTTCAAAATTAAAAACTCAATTGAGCAACACTGACCATGTTTCAGTCACTGTGGACATTTGGTCTGACCGAAAGATGAGGGGATTCCTTGGTGTCACTGTCCACTGGATAGAGAAAGAGGCAGAGAGGATACAGCTAAAGACTAATCTCTTGGCTTTCAACCGCTTCAAAGGCTCACACACAGCTGAACGAATCTGTGACCAATTTGAGTCAATATGTGATGAATACAACATCAAAGATAAATTGGACTACATTATTAGTGACAATGCTGCTAACATGCGAAAGGCATTCACTGTGTGCTTCCCCAGTGAACAAGAGGATGATGATGACGGAGATCATCTTGATGACCCTGAGCTCTGGTGTGACTTAACCCTGGAAGATCAGCAAACGGTAGATGCTGCTATGGCAAAGAAACAGCGCCTGCAGTGTTTTGCGCACACTCTTCAACTGGTGGTGGGAGACGGTTTGAAAGAAACAAAAGTGGTATGTCCTTCTCTTTCCAAGTTATCTAAACTTAGCTCACTGCAGCACACAAGCACAACATTCAAAGATGTGTTTGATAGTGAATTTGGGGAACAGAAAGGCATCCCTGCTGCAGTCAACACAAGATGGAACTCAACACTGAGGCAAGTGAAGGCAGTTCTCCAGTGTGATCATCTAAAACTCTGTGCTGTTCTAGAAAAGGCTGGGCATAAGGAGTTGTCATTCACACCACGAGAGTGGACTCTGTTGAAGGAGTTGGTGGACATCTTGAAGCCGTTTGGAGAAGCAACTGATTTGACACAGGGGGAGAAGGTCATCACAATCAGTGCAGTTGTTCCATCCGTCTTGTCCCTCAATCACCACCTTGAGAAGCTGAAGTCTCAAGTTCGTTTCCTGAGCGGCCTGGTCAGAAGTCTCCAGGTATCCCTGAAAAAAAGATTTCTTGGGATCTTCATTAACGTGAAAATGGCCAGGACTCAAGATGGGATCACTGCCCCCTTTTCAGACCCAGTCTACCTCAAAGCAGCCGCCTTGGATCCAGCCATTTCTCTGCTGTGGGTGGAGCCCCATGTGCTGGTCAATCGTGACATCAAGGCAGAGGTGGCACAACAAGTTAAAGGTAAATATTATTGACTTAAATGCAAATTTTTTCCTCATAATCTGATCTAATTGACTGCAACAATAATTACATTTTTCAGTCTAACACTATCACCAACATCAATGGTAATAAGGGCTTTTTTGTTTCTGCTGTTGCTGTTACATGTTTTGCCAGAATTAATCCTGCAAGATGCTGCAGAGACTGAGCAACCTGTGTCTCTGGTTGATGAAGAAGAGCAAGAGGATCTTGGAGAAGGAGAAGGGCTGTTTGCTGCATACCATAAGAGGCAGAAGAAGGATGTTGGGACCACTCCAGCACTACAGCTAAGTCACTACCTTGACATAGCCGAAGGACAGGCTGCCCTTTTGTTCTGGGCACTGAACATGAAGACTCTTCCTTCACTCTTCCGAGTGGCCATCAGAGTCTTGGCGGTGCCTGCCTCTAGTGCTCCAGTGGAGCGAGTTTTCAGCCATGGTGGCATCATACTACGTCCCCATCGTGCACAAATGACTGACAGACTTTTGGCCAATTTGATCTTTTGCAAATGCAATGCAGCATAGGGCCCTGACATAGAAAAGCACAACCCTGCTCATTGTTATGTTCATGTATTTGCCCTCCGCCCCCCCCTTCCAATCTCTCTCTCTCTCTCTCTCTCTCTCTCTCTCTCTCTCTCTCTCTCTCTCTCTCTCTCTCTCTCTCTCTCTCTCTCTCTCTCTCTCTCACACACTCTCTCTCTCTCTCACACACTCACACTCACACACAAACACCAGTCTCAGTCTCTCTATGGATGCGTACCAATTATTTTAGCGGTTTAGCCTCCATGTGTGTATATATATATGTATATATACACAAAGATTTTTATCAAGGGAGCAACAGGAACTGATAGAGGCGTGAATATATTACATGTAGATTTATGTTTGTGCGTGTTTCTATATCTGTGAGGACCGTAACGGAGGATGTGAACACGCTGGAGTGGAAGGAGAGTTTTTGGAAAGTGTGGATATGTTGAAGATGTGAAGACATTTTTAGAGAAAATTTTTGAAAACTACAAAAATTAGGACTGTTTTGCAAAACTGAGGATATTTTGTGATGAAGATGAACACATCTGAAGAGTCAGGAAACTTTAATAGAATGCAGATCATTTTTTTGGGAGTGAGGATATCTTTTATAAAGTGGTGCCATGTTTGAAAAGGTTACGGTTACACTTAGGTTTTGAAAGGAGTTAAAAAGACTGAAAAATATTTTTTAGAAAGTGGTGACACATTTGGAAAAGTAACATTTTTTGGAGGACTGTTTTTGTGATCCTCACTTCATCTAAATACCTGTTTGAGGGTGAAGACATGGTTTTTAGTTTAAGGCTAGATTTAAGTTTTAAGGTGAAGACTGTTTTACAAAAATGAGGATATTTTGAGACAGAAACAAACACTTTTGGAAAGTCAGGACACTTGAATCTTAAGGAAATTTTTCAAAAGTGAAGACACTTTCAGAAAGTCGATGCAGTTTTTCAGAAGTGATAATTCAGATAATTTTTTGGGGAGTGAGGATTTTTTTTTTTAAGTGATGACATGTTTGGAAAAGGTTAAGGCTAGATTTAAGTTTTGAAAGGAGTCAAAAAGACCTGTCTAGTTGAAGGTGAAAACGGTTTTGCAATATGATATGAGATCAATACAATACAGGACAGAAACTGCTGTGCAACTAGTTATAGTGCAATATGCTATGGAAATACAATGTCAGCACTTTTTGTGCAAATTACATTTGCATTTGTTTCTTTCAAATGTGTTTGAACAACGTTCTTGCAAAAAAAGGTTTGATAAATAAATACAGATCTTAAAAGCATACATGATCTGTGTAAATATTATTTCTCTGTTGTTAAAAGGACTCGAAAGGACTCGAAACTCAAACGGTAGGACTTGGGACTTGACTTGAGACTTGTCGGTCTTGACTTGGGACTTGACTCGAGTCTTGCCTGTCTTGACTCAGGACTTGACTCGGGACTTGAGGGCAAAGACTTGAGACTTACTTGTGACTTGCAAAACAATGACTTGGTCCCACCTCTGTCAGCAGTAATGCGGACGTTGTACCCGACCGTTGTGGTGAAGAGGGAGCTGAGCCGGAAGGCAAAGCTCTCAATTTACCAGTCAATCTTCGTTCAAACCCTCACCTATGGTCATGAGCTTTGGGTAGTGACCAAAAGGGTGAGATCACGGCTACAAATGAGTTTCCTCTGTAGGGTGTCTGGACTCAGCCTTAGAGACAGGGTGAGGAGCTTGGACATCCAGAGGGAGCTCGGAGTAGAGCCGCTGCTCCTTCGCATTGAAAGGAGCCAGTTGAAGTGGTTCGGGCATCTGATTAGGATGCCTCCTGGGCGTCTTCCTTTGGAGGTTTTCTGGGCAGGTCCAACTGGGAGGAGACCCTGGGGTAGACCCAGATCTTACTGGAGGAATTACATGTCCAATCTGGCCCGGGAACATCTTGGGATCCCCCAGGAGGAGCTGGAGGGCGTTGCTGGGGAGAGGGGCGTCTGGAGTGCCTTACTTAGCTTGCTGCCACTGTGACCCTACCCCAGAGAAGTGACTGATAATGAGATGAAATGAGATGTCTCACTTGTACACGTTACCATAGTTTTATGGACAAATATGGAGGAAGAACATTGGTTTACAAGTTATATTTGTATTCCACGAAATATGAATTGATGTTATCAATAAATTATCAATTTATTTACATTTAAGGCCTCTCTCCCGACTCACTACCAGCCAGCCAATGTCTCTCTTGTTCACCAAAGTTGAACTCCACGAGAAACTAAGACGCAAATTTCTTTCACCACCGGAAGCAGATGTTTTGTTTGCCCCTTTGCTCGCTTAGAATAGAAGTGAACGGGAGGTGAAAATTCCTCAATGGTAATTTCACGCAGGCAAGTTAAGCTTGACCTCAGTGCTCAGCAGTCATCTCTTTAAATATTGTTGTTTTACTCTCAGTGGCAGACACTAAAAAAAGTTTGTGCAGAATGAAGGACTGGACATCGCACAGACTATTTCTCTTGTGATGAAAATGTGCAGTAAAAGTCATTTGTCTTTGTGACACCAGGCAATTTATTCTGTCCTTGGCTCTGCTGTGTTTTTTCACTTAATGCTCCATGAATGCTTTCTTGCAAAACAACCACTGCTGTCCATGAAAATTTAGATATATAGGTTGGATTTTTTTTATTACCTTGTATTGTTATTCCTAATATCATCATTCTTTGTCCACATATAAGGTAGTGTATCACTGATAACTATGGAAAAATCATAACCAAATTGGATGCTGTAATTGAGCAGAGAATGGAAGTATGAGTGGATTATCAGTCCAGCCTGTCCAAGGTATTAGGAACACAGAATGGGATAAATCTGTGCGTTAACACTATAAGAGAGAAAGCCATACTGTAGGGTGGCCTGATCTAGTTAACTAGATGATATATTATTACCTTGGGCTGAGGTCTTGCAGAGAGCAGCCTCGTGGGCAACTCCTTGGTCAATCCCCATGTCCCAAGAACAAGTAGACAAAGTGAAAACAGGATAGGAGGCATGAGTCAAACAAGGAAACGCGTCTTGTTGGATCTGGAAATTTAGATAGTGAAAGATGCATCTATGTCAGTGTGTCTCAACCCAGTCCTCAAGGACCCCCTATCCTGCAGATTTTCATTGTAACCCTGCATAGGTAGCTCTGCTTGTACTTACTCAACCAATCATCTCACAGCACTTAATTATGCAAGGTGTGCAAACTCTGACATTCACTGCTGAATTACTACAAACAGGTACCTATTCAGGGTTGCAAAGAAAATCTGCAGGATAGGGGTTCCTTGAGGACTGGGTTGAGAAACACTGATCTATGTACTATGCCAGCTGCTGACGGAATTTCTGTTGGGTTGACTGATTTCTTTTCTCCAGATGAATATTTCTATCGAATGTATTAGATCTTAAAAGATTATTAGAGCTATTATTTGTCATTAAATATTGACCTCAAGTATTTATTGTTAAAATTGTTCTATATTCACATGTTTCTATTTGGCCTCTGCCATTGAATGGATGAAGAGAGTATTTGAAGTGATGTGCTTTTCGTGAAACGGACCTCTGGTTAAATGTCTTGTTGCTACCTCATACGGTAAAAAAATTGGTATATCCGTTTGATTTCCTGTCTCGCACGCACCACAGTAGCCATTTCCTCAGACAAGGTAGAAGGCATCCTAAGCAGAACATGGTTTGCGTACTCACCATAGGCTATCCTCTACTTTCATCACAAGACATCATGTTGACCCACACCCACACACACACACACACACACACACACACACACATATCTGCTCACCAAGACACACATACACACGCCCACATAGATGCAAAAAAACACACACATATACACATACACATACACAAACACATAGACAAGCACACAAGGTCTCCATCACCCAATAATATGCATACCCAGTTAGCTGCCTGTCTCCTTCAATTCACTCATGTGACTCACTTTCCAAAGGCAGACTGCTGGGACCAGTTGCTATGGCAACCACTGGTCATATGATGGTTGTTCATTGTGTGACCCCCCCCCCCTCCCCTCCTTGTGTATCACCTATCTGGGGCATTATTCTGAATGGGTAACTGAGACAGTGCCATGTACCACACAGCTTGTGATGTGCTAAATTGCCCTTGCCAGCTCCTGGAGAAAGTTGTGGTTCATCAAACTGATGTATGCCTCACCTTGTAAACATCTTATTTAGGCACACCTTTAAAAGATGCAAAAGGAGACAAATTGTCCTTTGGTTTGAAGTCTGCTCCAATATTATTCACCTGACCCTGGTGAGCTCGTCTTTCAGCGATAGCCTGTTGAAACGGTGGTTTTGTGATTCCAGGGGGCAAGACATAGATCATCTCTTAACCAGGGAAGCACAGATGACAGCTGTGGAAGGAATTAATATTTTACAAAATGTTTTGCATGCTCTAGTTTGATAAGTAGTGTCAGAGCAGACATTAGACTCTATTCCCTTTATGATACCCACAATGCCCCGCCAGTTCAACTCTCCATCAATATCACAGCCATCACCTATAGGCTATCTTGACCTTGAGTTGAAAAAATGCATGTCTTTGATGCAGAAATAATCACTAATATATATATATATATATATATATATATATATATATATATATATATATATATATATATATATATATATATATATATATATATAGCATTAAGAATACAGCTGAGGGAGAAGCTCTGCTAAATCTACTGGAGGCCATGTTAATATTTCACATGTTAAATAGAGAACGGGAGTGTAATGAGCCATCAGACTGGGTTCTGATTTACTGAGCATTATAAAACCACCATAAAAGTTTATTACTGTGGAGCCAGAGTCCTGAAGACCCAAGGTAGAGCATCTTGAGACTTTTGGTCTCCTCATACATTTGCAATGAAAGAATGACTCCTTACTATGAGTTACTAAGTACTGCACTCATCCTAAATGTTGGAGTGCTATAACTACAGGTAAGAGATAACCTTCTGTTACATATTGTTCAATAGGCAATACTCCTATTCTTCCAACATTAAAGTATGTTGTGAATGGTGGTCATGTTTATATCTGACAATGGATCATCAATAAAAGATCAGCTCTCAGCTGTCCTCAGGGGTGCCAGGTTTCCATACAGGTCGCAAATTAAACGTGTCGACGAACACAGGTGGGTACAAACTAATCCGTGTGTCAGGGAGTGTTTTTGTGCATCTGTGCCAAGACCGCATTAAGGATTCAACCATCCCTTTCTGTTCCGCCCCCCTCTCAACTGAAATGGTACAGTCCCAGCTCCGTCAGCACATTGACACCTGCTCCCATCAAGATATGATGTAAGCATTGGGAAGAGATGGGGAGGTGGGGAAGGAGGAGCATCTCAACTGGCCACCTGGCTACACCCTGCACCTCCTCATCTTTTCATGTCTAATAATAGGGAGCGGGCCAAGGGCAAACATAGCCATGTTGCTACAGGCAGGAGTCCTGCACTCGTGACTGGATTGACAAGCCTCTCTACTTTTCCTCTTCAGTAATATACATCAGCACTAAGAAACTAGTGTACTGCCTCTGCACACAACAAGGTGCAAAAGCCATCCAGTGTTATTCCTCAGCACCGTCTATTGTTAGCATGCTATAATGTTCCATAGGAGAAGTAGTTTGTTTTGTACAGCCCCTGACTTTTGTCTACTCCATTTTTAATCACCCAATCCTGCTGTTCCAGTGACAGGAGCCTCATTAAGTCTGATAAAGACTTATTCCTCTTGCCCAGATAGCGAAACAAACACAAGAGTCATGACTGTAGGAGGACAGGTAAAAGCCTGTAGCAGAGTATTGACGCCAGTGATGAATGTGTGATGATAAAATCAATGGCAGAGGTTTAGCTTTGCAGCCATCTGCTAAACACAAAATCAAAGTGAAATGTGATGGGTGTGATTGCTCCTCTGAAGTCACCACCAGAAGGCAACAGACAACATTTGCGTTTTATTAAACAAATAGGACTATTCTGAATTACAGGGCATGGACATTTAGGATAACAGGTTGTGATTATGGTGGAGTTTTATGAGTTTAAGGAGGTAACGCTGTCATGAAAATCACAGCCTGCATCAAGAGGAAAGAAAAATAGACCTCATACAAGATTGAGTCTGGGTCGTCTCATCATCAGAAATAAACAGAAGGCTCAGAAATATGCAGAATCCTCTTCATACAGATCCCCACCCCTGACCTACTCCAAAAACCCCATCTCTTACATTTACAGGCCCTTTTTGTTTTTTCAGTTACAAGTAAGAGTCATTTTTCTCCCAGGTCATTCCTACTAGAGAGGTTAAGCACATCAAGGTTCAGGTATCCTTATCGAAACAACACAGACAATGGGGGTGTATTATTTTGGTTTTTGGTGTTCATTTTGTCTCCATCATGGTGCCTTGCTCACTCCCTGATGCAAGCAGAGAATAAGGGAAATACTGCAGATCCCTACTGCATTTTCCATGATGACTATTACAGCTTTGATGCTGTGTGATTATGCCCTGCAGTTATACACAGTATGTGTGTGGGTGTGTGGGGAGAGGAACGTGGTGTAAATGGAACAGACAGTCCCAGTCTAAAGCGTATCATGTCACCAGAACCACCGCATCGCTGATCACTCCATTCCCTAAACAATATAATGTGCAAGTATTGTATAAATGCAGTAGACTTGTCACTATTGGAGGTCTTAGGCATATGGAAATTAAATCAGGACTTTGATACTGAAAATGTGTATAGGAAAAGCTCCGAATGTGCACTCAGATTTGTGAATGTGTAGTCATGTTTATCATATTTATTTATATATATATATATCATAGTCATATTTATGGGGCTGCCAGCCATCACAGGGCCTAGCAAGCCTGTCCAGGGCGTCTCCCTGCCTGCCGCCCAATGACTGCTGGGATAGGCTCCAGCAGCCCCACGACCCTGAGAACAGGATAAGCGGTTTGGATAATGGATGGATGGATAGTCATATTTATAAACGTGCATTCATTCATATCTTGTATCGTAGTTTGCGAGTAAAGATCACGGCATGAAAATATATTGAGTTTTCTATCTGCCTTGCTCCATATCACATGTACATCTCACTTACCATATACCAGAAATTGCAAATTAGTGTTTGGCAAAGGATGAAGGGAAATAATGTCCAAATAAAGAATGAAAGAGAAAAAATTGGAGTGTTGCATAATTAATATTTTATATCCCCATGTGTAAATGGGAACACACATACTCATTCACCTAATGATTATATATGCATACATACAAATATTGTGGCAGACACTAGGGGCTATGCCTCTCACCCAGCAGGACTGTGAGCTGGGGGCGTGGTTTACGTTCCCGGGCTCTCTGGTGCACGGTTGTTCCTGCTGTAGTTGGTTTTTGGAGTTGAGGAATAAACATCAAACTCGCCTTCGTCTCCTGTGTTTTTCCTCATCCTGCCACAATATACTTATATTCACATACACAGTGGTACATGCACATACATACACATATGCATCCATATACAATACAAACACATACACATACACACAATGTACACCTTTAACCCTATGCTTACACAAAGGTGCTGTCATTGACAAATAATATCATATTCATTGCTTTTACAACTCAAATATACTCCTATAAACCTAACATATCTTTGACAGATAGTCTAGGAAAGATCCCCAGATCCCATAAAGTCTTTGTGAATTGGATTCAGACAGGCGTATCGTCGCCAGCCGCTTCTTTTCACCTGATAGTGAGGAGTTTCACCAGGGGTCCGTAGTGCGTGGGAGGATCATGCTATTCCCCCCAGTTCCCCCTCCTCCCTGAACAGGTGCCCCGACCGACCAGAGGAGGCGCTAGTGCAGCAATCAGGACATCCACATCTGGCTTCCCACCCGCAGACACGGGCAATTGTGTCTGTAGGGACACCCGACCAAGCTGGAGGTAACACGGGGATTCAAACCTGCGGTCCCTGTGTTGGTAGGCAACGGAATAGACCATGACGCCACCCGGACACCCCTGCAAATAGATTTTGATGTTTATTTACAGACTACGATACAAGATATAAATGCGTATCCTCAAATGTGACTTTACATTCAGAAATCTGACTACGCGTGTCCGGCTTCAGAATACACTTCTTCAGGAATAAGTACACATCCTCAAACCTGAGTGCAAATTCCCAGCTTGTCTTGTACCCATTTTCAATGATAAAGTGCGGATTTGACTTCCCACATGGACACCTCACAGTCTGTTGTATGAGGCCTAACATCTCCTTCCCTCGTGTATTAAAACATGACCACAAAGGTCAAAGCTGTGATTGTGGCTCGAAGAGGTTTAAAGTCACATGGTTGACAACAAGTTTTGGTGGTGGTGTGGGGACCTAGAGCTGGATTTTTGGTCTGCCTGATGCTATTTCTCACCAGTAGACCAGATGGCCCTTCAGAGTCCTGCTGTTCAAACAGTAAAGGAAATACACAAATAACGAAGGACTGCCTGTGAGTTCATAGATCAACATTCATCCATCCTTGTCATGCAAATGAAAACTTAATGCTCCATGTGTGCATTAATGGTTATGGGCCAGTACGCCCTGACACAAATGGCAACCTAATGAAGTGGTGGTTGATGTAAAGTGACATTCTTCTAAAAAAAAAAAAAAAAAAAAAAAAGGAAAAAAAAGGAAGAAAAAAAATAGCTATATTTGTACATCAAAAAGCAAAATTAAATTTTATGCTTTTCTGGCAATTCCATTGCCATCATCATTATCATTATCATGCTCACATGATTTGTCCTCAGCCTAAAAGCAAATGAACGATCAGGTGATTTGATGTCCATACATGTTGTTTTTGCAAATACCAGTAACTACAAAGTTGGACAGCACCTGTTTCTGTAAATGCTACATGAAAATCAGCTATCATAGGAATAGTTTGCCAAAATGTGTGCTATGTATAATGTCAACTAATGGTCATTTATTTTGGGAAGGTATGCACCGCTAAGTAAGTTAGTGCATAGTTAGCATGGTAGTGGATACTATCGCTCTGCTTCCGTTCGGTCCCATGACCCTGAGGCGGCTTGCAAACAGTAATAGGACACATCAAAACCCACAGCTCTAGACAATGGGCCGTGAGGAACCCGCCAAAAACTGAGAGACACATCTCTGCCATCTCACAATGACTAATGCACCACTACATGTGGTGGGAGGGCAGCATATGGCTTAAAAGGACCATAACATGAACAGTCTTTCATGTAACAGCATAAGATATTTGCACACAGGCGATTTTGACCCTGTCAACTACACTGCTCAAAAAAATAAAGGGAACACATAAGCAATGCAATGTAGCTCCAAGTCAATCACACTTTTGAGATATCAACCTGTCCAGTTAGGAAGCAACACTGATTTGTGAATCAATTTCACCTGTTGGTAAATTGTCTAATTTCCACCAGGTGGAAATTAGACAATTTGCAAGACAACCCCTATAAAAGGAATGGATTTGCAGGTGGTGGCCACAGACCATTTGCCTGTCCTCATCTTTTCTGGCCGATCTTTGGTTAGTTTTTCATTTTGCTAGTGCCCTCACCACTAGAGGTGGCATGAGGCGGTATCTGCAACCTACAGAAGTTGCTCAGGTAGTGCAGCTCATCCAGGATGGCCCATCAATGCGTGCTGTGGCAAGAAGATTTGATGTGTCTCCCAGCACAGTGTCCAGAGCATGGAGGAGGTACCAGGAGACAGGCCAGTACACCAGGAGACGTGGAGGGGGCCGCAGGAGGACAACAACCCCACAGCAGGACCGCTATCTGGTCCTTTGTGCAAGGAGGAACAGGAGGAGCACTGCCGGAGCCCTACAAAACGACCTTCAACAGGCCACTAATGTGCAGGTTTCTGCTCAAACAGTGAGAAACAGAATGCATGAGGATGGTATGAGGGCCCGACGTCCACAATTGGGGCCTGAGCTCACAGCCCAACACCGTGCAGCCCGATTGACCTTTGCCAGAGAACATCTTGGTTGGCAGATTCGCCATTGGCGCCCTATGCTCTTCACAGATGAGAGCAGGTTCACACTGAACACATGTGACAGACGCGAGAGAGTCTGGAGACGCTGTGGAGAACGTTCTGCTGCCTGCAACATCCTCCAGCATGACCGGTTTGGCGGTGGGTCAGTGATGGTCTGAGGAGGCATATCCTTGGAGGGCCGCACAGACCTCTACGTGCTAGCCAGAGGTACCATGACTGCCATTAGGTACCGGGATGAGATCCTCAGACCCCTTGTCAGACCATATGCTGGTGCAGTGGGCCCTGGGTTCCTGCTCATGCATGACAATGCTCGTCCTCATGTGGCCAGAGTGTGTCAGCAGTTCCTGTATGTCGAGGGCATTGATGCTATGGACTGGCCTGCACGTTCCCCAGACCTGAATCCAATCGAGCACCTCTGGGACATCATGTCTCGTACCATCCGCCAACGCGATGTCGCACCACAGACTGTCCAGGAGTTGACCGATGCCCTGATCCAGGTCTGGGAGGAGATCCCTCAGGAGACCATCCGTCGTCTCATCAGGAGCATGCCCAGACGTTGTAGGGAGTGCATACAGGCACGTGGAGGCCACACACACACTACTGAGCCTCATTTTGAATCGTCTTGAAGAATTTCCACAGAAGTTGGATCAGCCTATGTTCTCATTTTCCACTTTGATTTTGAGTATGATTCTGAATCCAGACCTTAATGGGCTAATGATTTTGATTTCCATTGATCATTCTTAGGTTATTTTGCTCTAAACACATTCCTCTGTCTAATAGATAAAGATTTTCAGCTGAAATATTTCATTCATTGAGGTCTATATTGTGTTTTTAGGTGTTCCCTTTATTTTTTTGAGCAGTATATATGTTTGTCAAACTTTGTATTCCTTGGAGCTTTGCGGGGGGGTTTATTTATGCCTGTTGTGTTGTGGATGCACGTGCATGAGTGTTCTCTGACTATGCAATGTCTGTGTGTCAGTATATCCCAGAGTTTCATTGTTTAACAGTTGATATCTTTGTTGCAATAAGGGATAAGATGACGAATTTTTGGTCAGAACTCTCTGTAGTCCGTATTCATACTTTCAGATTATGAGTGTTAAATCAATTTGGCACTCATATTCTGACCGTTTTCCGTTTTGTTAGTAAAATCTCCACAATCTAATTGGGAAATTGATTTGGATAACATATAATATGCCATAGATTTGCTTGCAAACACATCCCGAGGTGAGCTTTATTCATGCGTTCAAGATTCAACCCTGACTTTCTCGTATGCTTTTTAAAACTACAGATAGAGAAGGTTCATTATTTTTTGTAAGAACATAAAGAAGGGCATAGATGCTCGCTCTATGAACCTATAGTATGTGTCTGCATACGCTTCAGTGTGCACTGTTCACAAATGCTTTCGTAAATTGGTTTTCTTCCTTCTACTAATCTGTTCTCCAAAAAAAACCAAAAAACAAAACAACAACAGATACTTCAGTTTTGATCACAAATGAGATTTGGTCATTTGCATTTGCCAGTGTTACACCAGAGTGAGACGAGATGATAAAGACCAACCTCTCGCTGAGTCAACAAATCATATTTTCAAAAATCCTCTTACAAGTTATTTTACTGGGCGGTAAAAATAGCTTTAAAGTGTTTTCTTTGTTTCACACTTACATGATTACTGTCTTTTGCCCTTTTTTGTGTGAAAGTGATGCAATCACACAGATAGCTAACATCAAACTTTGAGCAGTACTTTATTTCTAATCGAGATGAAATGTATTGAAATAAGAGAGCAACCCCATTTTATCATGTATATTTCATGTCTGACAGTTTGTCAGTGCAGGTCTAAAGGAACACTTTTTTTTAGATGGGACATTAAGCAATCCACTCCTTCAGTCCTCATTATCAATGTACCTTCAGCTACAGTCCACTTTGTGTATAATTTAGTAATTAATAACGATGGAAGTCGTTATAGGCATCAACAAGCACAGTACTGGTGTTTTAGACGTGCAGGAAAAACAGTTTCATGAGTCTAACTGATGCGAAGACCAGACTGATAGTGATATTGCTCTGCCCTCTACTGGTTAGAATTGATATGACACCGTGTTATACTCAACGACCAACATAATGCTGACAGAAAATCATTTGAATGCATCTGCCCTGTTCTATATGTTTGTGATACGAAAATTGGATGACAGAGAGGGTTTTTTTAAATTATTAATTATTTTTAATTATTAATTATTATTATCCCTCTCTTTACAAGAGTCTGCATGGTCTTTGCTTCTCAGCTGATCAATATTTGTCATCAGTAAATGACAAATATTGATCAGCCGTTTATGTCTCCGAGTGATCAGCATGGTAATCCTCTCCTCTGTCCTCTGCCTCCACCTCCCCTCCTGCTGTTCAAGCAGGCTGCTCAGGCCTCCGTGTGGAGAGAAGACTTCACTGCCATCTGGGCTACAGCAGGGAGTGGCAACCAACTTGGCAGGCAAACTGAAAGGTCATACACACACAGGCACATTTGCATGTGTCTGTGTGCGCATGTGTGTGCTTACGTGCACACGAGCGTGCACGTGTGCGTACATTTGCTCATGTACATATAAACACATTACATACATATATTCACGCATAGGCACTTGCATATAGTCAGGCATACATACATATGAACTCAAAAGTAAATCTGAGAACTCTATGCATTTGTTGAAGGGTTGTTTCGTAATTCTAGTTTGTTAATGAAGTTATTCAGAATTCTTATAAATTTGATTTGCAAATGAATGACAAGTCTTGGCTTGTAAACTCAGGATATGACCAGGAAACCTGCCCTCAGTCTAGCCGTCTCCCCCTCCCTACTCAGATTCATGTCTTCATCAGCAGCCCGGCCAAGCAGCCACGGTGATAAATTCAGCTGTTGCTCAGACGCCCTCATACAGAACCTGGCTGGCTGCCAGCTCCATCAGGAGACAGCTCTGTCTGTCTGTCTAACCCCCCCTCCTCCCTCCTCTCTCTCGCTCTCGCTCTCTCTCTCTCTCTTCCAATCTCTTCCAACAACCCCCCCCCCACACCATTTTTGCCTGTTTTACTTTTTTCGCATTTGCTCTCTGTTGTGGAGCCGTGACTTTCACTTTGTCTGCCGTGATAGGGTGGCCACCATCGATTACCACCGATCTGTCTCTGTCTGTCTGTCTGTCTGTCTGTCCGTCTGTCTCGCTCATATGCACACATGTGCACACAAACGCATACACAGGCACACACAAACACTGTCTGTCTCTCTCATATGCACACACGTGCACACAAACACACACACACAGGCACACACAAACACATCACTGCGACACCACCCGCTTTGCTCTCTCCACTTCTTTCATTTTATGTCTTGATTTTTTTCATGCCCTTTTCCCCCCATTGATTGGCGTGCAGGGTGACAACAGCATGATGTCTCTCACAGCGTTCTTTCTGTCTCTCTCTGTCGCTGTCTCTGTCTCTGTCTCTCTCTGTGTGTGTGTGTGTGTGTGTGTGTGTGTGTGTGTGTGTGTGTGTGTATGTCTCAGCAGTAAGCAGTGCAACGTCATCCCTCCTATTGAGCGGTGCAGACGATTACTGCTGCATACATAGCTTATACTTCAACATGCTACCCATAGGATGTGCCTTCAGCGTGACAGCTCAGATGATGAAGTAAGACTGTTGATCTTCCTGTAAAGATGCTAGACGTTGGAGTCGACAGCATCTTGCCTGAGTTAACGTCAGCCACCGCAGCCATGAAAAGTGGCAACAGTCTGCCATTACAACCATAAACAACAGAGCACCGAGCAAAGTGACCTGGTCATAAAAGGCTGGCTAGTCTGAATGTTTAACATACAGTTCTGGGCTCTATAAAAGCTGCCTTTGCTCTTGGCTGCTTGGCCATTAGTGGGAATGATTGTCGCCATATATTTTAACCAGCGCTCTTGTGTTGCCTATTGAAGTTATAGGTAATAGTGAGCCACAGGTCTTGGCCTTGACAGTAGGGGAAAGAAATGATTATTATAAGAGGCTAAAGGTAATGGGCCGTATTTCACAAGCCCTACAACAGGGCTTCTGGTGGGAATCAAAGCTGGTTTCCGTGCACTGAAGGTGCATGTTTGTGACAGGCCATTTATCTCACTGTATAAAGTTGCACTTGGAGTTCCCAGCGCATGTGAAAGAACTGCAGTTGACGGCTGAACTTGAGAGGGAGACGGTTTTGCATTGCAGGATGCTGTTTCATCACAGTATCGATGAAGTTCAGTTCAGCCAGATTTTGAGACGTTTATATGCTTGATGGTATCGATGTAAATATTTACACATACAAGGTGCTTTGTCGCCTTCATGGTGTATGAAATCGGACAGGCCTTCTTCATATGCAATTCTTACATTGTTGACTAATCACAGTCTATTAAATTATAACAACAGCACAAAAAAAAGTCAGCCAGTTACAGGGCGAGATAGAGCATTTCAGCTGACTTTACTGATAATGGCCACTAGGTGGTATCATAAATTTCATTAATTCAAAATGTGCTTCTTTAATTGACGTGATGCCTGAGGATGGTGGATGACCATCTTTATGCAAGAAAAGCTATACCGCTGAGTAAAAAAGGTGTTTTTCAGCGTTACCTTCTTTGTTGACATACAACCGGGATGAAACTGGGTTCATATTGAACTCTGGGATACGTCAGCAGAACCTGATACATTTCTGAGTGTCCTGTCACGTTCATAGGGTACCAAAACTGATGCTTGTGCATGATCATAAAGGCAGGCCATGCATTGAATTTATCTGTTTTATCTCACTGCAAATAAGTCAAACCAACTAAATTCACCACAACGAGACACAGTATGACTCCCTGAGTCTAAACGCATCAGTTAACGGCTTCTAACTTTGGTATCCCGGCACTGGAGCAAGCAGTCCAGACAAAACATATGCTAGTTTCCAGCTGTAACTATATGCAATGAAATTAATTCAGGGATTAGCGGACATATTGCTTCGGTGTACAGGGTCATCATCCACCCCGGCTCTTGGAAAGGACCCTTTCCAAAGGAACAGCAACAACATGTCGGTGTTGAAGGTTTTTAAAACGTCTGTCTTGACAGTCAGATCATAAGTCAGGTGATTAAAAAAGGCAGAATGCGTCTTTTTACAAGGCAGCATTACTCCGGGGTTAGTCCAAACATATAGGCACGCAAATACTTCAATGGGCACAGTCGTTGTTTGATGCACAAAGACTATTGCACTCTTGCCTTTTCCCTGGAGGTCAAAGGTAAAACCCTGGCCTGGTGAGGCCAACATGCTCTTGTTAATAAAACAATAAACAACAGTCTCTTCTCAGTAAGCTGCCAGCCAAGTCACCAAGAGGGGTTAGCCTCCTGAAACCCTCACTTTCATCCCCTGATCCTGTAACCAAACTTTAGCACGCATGCTCATGCACATGCACATGCACATGCACATGCAGACATGCACTATTTTGCTCAAGTCATGCCAAACAAAGGAAAAGGGACGACTACAATCAAGATCCATCCTAAATCCTGTTTATATGTGGATGATAAAAAGGAGGCTTGAAAAACACTTTATTTACTCTCTACCCACCATATGTGATGTCCCAGAGTGTTTGAAATCTAAGATCAGTCACGGCGGGAGGCCCCATGGCTCCCAGGATACCTAATACTCTGCGTGCTCCAGGGCTGGTGAGAAGAAAAAGAGCACAATTGGATTAGATACCAAAATAGGGTCAGTGTTTGTTTTAATCAGTCTGGTGACACAGGGAGCTCTTGAAAGCACCAGGGAAAGAGAGCCTGGAGAGAGAGAGAAAGGGAGAGACATAGAGAAAGGGAAGATGAGAGAGACAGAGAGAGACACGGAGAGACAGAGAGAAAGAGAAGATGAGAGAGACAGAGAGAGAAAGAGAAAGGGAGAGACATAGAGAAAGAGAAGATGAGAGAGACAGAGAAGATGAGAGAGACAGAGAGAGAGAGAGAGAGAGAGAGAGAGAGAGCGAGAGAGAGAGAGAGAGCGAGCGAGCGAGCGCGAGCGAGCGAGCAAGAGGGCAGCCAGGGCGATTGGTCCCCTGGCTACATGGCTGGTTAGTAGAGACTAGGCCTGGAGGGAGCCTGTCTGGGGGATGGCTGGCCCTTCAGAGTTCACTGTCAGGTCTTCAAACTAGAGGAGCAGCGGTCACTTCTACTATCCAGCATTCACATGTGAGGATGAGCTATGTGACAAAGGTGCTCCGTTAACCGTTGTGCTACTTCCTGCACAACACAAACAAATCCGCTCACAGTAAACTGATCTGGAAAAAAAAGACTCTTCCACGAAATTGATCAGTGAAAGATGACTGACCAAATACTGCTCCATCTGTTTGCCTTGTATATTTCTACACTGCACAACGACTATGGGGCCGGTAGGGGGGGGCAGTCAAATAAATTTCTGAGGAAAAAAGAAAGAAAAACAGAAAGCATTTGAAATCCCAGCGTCAACTGTCTTGTCTTAGTTTGAGGTATCCGATAACAAAACGTTATTCTTATCTTAGGCACCGGATTAGAAGTTTAGAAGATGAACGTCCTGGGGTTTGTGATTGGGAAAGATAACCGACATTATCAAGGATCAAAAGTTTAAGCGCAAATACTTGACTTTGGCTTTCACCATAAAAATTAATTTTGGCTCACAAACGTGTCCCAAACCACCTCGAGAGGCGAGTACCACATTTCTGTCTTCAAATTTACAGTTCTTCTCACTGAGTATTGGTGAATAATCACCACGCTACCATCTCCAATTGCAAGAATGAGGAGCGGAGCTCCACACATCCTGAATATATGATGTCACATCAACATACAGCTCTCGAAGGAATAACCTGGAGAGGAACATGAGGTTGGAGGGAGAGTACCCAGGGTGGCTTTCTGGCATTTGAATGTATTTTCAGGTCCATTATGGTCTACAAAAAAAAAAAATCACTCTCCTATTTATTGTCAAAGCATCAACTCCCTGCGCCACATCTTCTCGTCGCCACAGAGGAAAGTCTCAGTTCTTTCGCGTCTCCGGCCTTGCAAGACAGCTTAGTGAATGCAGTGTTTTGTATTTCTCTCACACTCCACCCAACAGAATTTACAGTTAGTCTCACCAACAAAAAAAAAGGGGGGGGGGTTTGTCATTACATAGTTTTCTTGTAGTAATCCAAACTTCACAGGGTGTGAGTTTGTAAAATTGTTTGGCTCGAGAATCAAATGCATTAGTAATATCTATGACGCAATCGTTATGATTTTTTTTCCCCTGTATGTGTCTGTCTGTCTGCGTCTGAGTCTGCCTATGTGGGTATGGGTGTGTATGTGATTCAGAGAGGGGGGGGGTGTTTCTGTAAGTATGAGTGTTGTGCTCTTTGTGCGTGTGTGCGTGTGCGTGCATGTGTGTGTGTCTTAACGTCTGCATGTCCATGGTCTCCAGTCTCCCTGGTGCTCGGTAACGGTATCCTCTGGTCGGAAGTGCAAATCCAGCTGCTACGAAGTGGCCATAAATTAGATTTTGTGGAACCTGGCGTGGACGCAGTCTCCGGCGTGTCGTTCGCTGAAGCGTTAAGGCCTCTCTAGCCCATTGCAGCTTATCATTACCTAAATCCCTAAGACCTAGCTCATCAACTGTCACGTCCCTCAAACCTGTTCACTTATGCGTCAAATCTCTGCTCTGCAGGGCCGTGTACCCCACAACAGCCAAGATGAGGAGTCGCTTTCGTTACTGCCCGAAGCTTCGGCTACGTAATTTATCTGTTTTAAATAAAGGAGACACGTAGAAAGCATTGCAACTCACGCTTTCACAGCGCGCTGAGAGCTTTTCCACATCGCAGAGAAATCGACCGAGTGAGTTCAGATTTTCGCAGCTGCTTTCTATTCCTCAATGTGCAGAGTAATTCCAAACAGTTTATTTTCTATCCAGCTACTTCAACCCCCAAGGTCATTCGCTCTTTTTCTCTTTCCAAACAGAGTAGAATTCTCACATGTCCTCTCTCGGAGGAGCGCCACTTATTCTGATTCGCCACGCCGCTCCGTCCTTCCCCAGCTGAGCTGTGACAGTGCCATTGAGATGTGTCAGAGCCCAGAGCTCATTTAAAAAAGTGGATACTTTGGGCCAGTTTTGACAGTCAGTTTGGGGACCAATTTCGGGGGCCAGTTTTAGGACCAGCGGAGGTTGGCTGCACCCCACCCTTCATCCTCTGCCTGAGCTCTTCTGATAATTGAATGCAAGGCCGAGGCCTCAGCTGCGTCGTATTCAAAAAAGATGCTGTCTTAACATGTTTTGTATTACCTGAAGTTTAGAGACTGCGCAAACGGTAAAGTTTTTTACTTTACTGTTGGCGCAATAAAATTTTGTGTCAAATTTATTGTGCAGTAAAATTTTGTGCCAAATTTATCTCTGTGTGTTAGAGGGTAAGTGTGCCTAGGTTTTCGTGTGCCTGCATGTGCAGTGGTCCCTCTGCGCTCGTCCAGGTTTGTGTGCATGTGTGCGTGTGTGCGTGTGTGCGTGTGTGTGTGTGTGTGCCAGATTTTTCTATCCTAATGGGGACATTTGGTCTCCATTAGGATAGAAAAACCTGAAACCACCTACCTTGTGGGGACATTTTATGGGTCCCCATGAGGAAAAGGGTCCATTTTAGGGTTAGTATTTGGGTTTAGGGTTAAGGTTAGAATTAGGATTAGGTTAATGTTAGGAAGGGTTAAGGTTAGATTAAGGGTTAAGGTTAGGCATGTAGATATAGATATGTTGGTTAAGGTTAGGGAATGAATGTAGTCAGTGAGGGGTCCCCACAAGCATAGGGTGATATGGTGTGTGTGTGTGTGTGTGTGTGTGTGTGTGTGTGTGTGTGTGTGTGTGTGTGTGTGTGTGTGTGTGTGTGTAAATGTGTGTAAATGTGTTTATGTGAACATGCGCATGCCAGTGCTTGCAGCACTTACAATTATGCCCTGGTTCACAGAAAGACATTTTGAGGACTTGAGATGAGAGAGAACCAAGACAAAACACTGGCCGCCATGCAAGTGAGTGGGGGGACCCCGGGTGAGGGAGTGCATTATTGCCAGTGTCTGGGTGGCGGTTTGGGGGGTCACGCTCCATGCCCGGGGCCCTTAGGGCATCAGTAGCAGGATGGGCCAGAGCATCCGCTGGGATGACCCCAGCTATCCCTGTGGAGCTTCGCTTGCACAGCTGCATCTGATTGGACAAGAACAAAGGGCTGCGCTGCACCAGGGGGCTTGGCATTCATGGCAGATATATGGATCACTCTTCCAAGACTCAAATCAGTTCTCTCAGATTTTTGCAATTTTCTTTTTGTGCATCTTTCTCTTCTTGCCTGCACAAGAAGGGGACATATGGGAGCATGTGTTTGCAAGCCAATCCAAACTGTCTGTTTTGCACTCCAAGGATGCTGTAAACGCAGCAGTAGTAATTTGAGGCCCCTAAGAATACGCCTCGTCCCAGCCACACTCTTTCACCAAGGTCTATAAGCAGGTGATACAATGTAGGCAAACTGACTGCTACAACGTTTCACTTATACGCTGAAAGAAATGGCCATTTTTTTTATATCTCTGACTTTGCTTCGTCTACAGTGAAAATGTCATTCTGTAATTACTGGACATATGGTCAGAAAATTGTCTCTCCGCCAGATTCTCATTAGAGATGGAGACAAATGAAAGTATTATGACTCAACCTCAGGACTCTTGGTCTTAATGTATTGTTTTCCTCAACTCAGGTTGAATTCTCAAGCCCAAACTGTGACGACCCATGTCACACACACACACACCTCTCTTTCTCTTTTCTTTTCTCTTCTCTCCCTCTCTCTCTCTCCCTCTCTCTCTCTCCCCCTCTCCCCATTTCTCCCTCTCTCTCTCTCTCTCCTCTCTCTCTCTCTCTCTCTCTCTCTCTCTCTCTCTCTCTCTCTCTCTCTCTCTCTCTCTCTCTCTCTCTCTCTCTCTCTCACTCCCTCTCTCAATTCAGTTCAATCCAATTCAATTCGCTTTATTGGCATGCCAAATTGTTCATCTGTGTTAGCAAAGCTTTAGGTACATTAAAATGTATGTAAATTGAAAAACAAAACAGAAACAACAATAAGCGGTAGTAATTAACATTAAAGATCTGCAAGTAAATGAAAATTAACACAGTAACAGAAGTGTGTGTGTGTGTGTGTGTGTAAATAGTATAACATTAACATCTCTCGCTCTCTCTCCCACTCTCTCTCCCTCTCTCCCCCCCCCCCTCTCTTTTAAAAGGGAAGTCTTTTCCAAACCCATGTTCATTCTGCGCTACAGGTACTATTGGAAAAAACAAGGCCACATGCTGCAGCTTCTTAATTTCCTTCTGGGGAGTGCAAAGATGGCCATGTACCTGAGCGGAGGAAAACAGATGGAGGAAGCTGGGGATGATGGTGATGCTGTTTTGGTGTTTGTAAGAATGTGAAGAGCTCGTTTAAATGTAGATTTTTACTACTTCAAAATGATGGACGATCTGGAAAGTTTTCACATTGTGTGGTGTTGTCAAAATGTACTTTGCTATGTTGTTGATGATGAGCTGATCTTCGGGAAGTGTCCTGAGATGGGTTAGATTCGGTGACTTGTGTTACTGATCATTTTGGTCTTTATGTTGTAACTTTTTTGTGATTTTTATTACATAAAGTATTGTTGAAAATTAAAAAATCCCTCTCTCTCTCTCTCTCCTCTCTCTCTCTCTCACTCTCTCTCTCTCTCTCTCTCTCTCTCTCTCTCTCTCTCTCTCTCTCTCTCTCTCTCTCTCTCTCTCTCTCTCTCTCTCTCTCTCTCTCTCTCTCTCTCTCTCTCTCGCCCCCCCAGCACACAAAAACAACAGCAACACACACCCTATGCGTTGCCTGTAGGTGAGAGCAGACTTCAACCAGTCAGCAAGTTTCTTGAATAACATCCTGCTCCTTAGCTTTAAATAACATAATAACAGTATTTAGGTAAATAAGTGCAATAAAAAGATGCCGTTTGATTCAAGTCAGGAGAACAGTTTCCATCCTTAATTTGCTGTTATATGCATAACATCTATAAGGCATCTGCCTACAAAAAAATGTCTCAATGTCCGCAACACTAAAGACCAGAGAAATAGGATGACGTTTAAGGTCCTGTGTCATTTTCCAGCTTTCCAGCTTTCTTTATTATCATCGGCACACATTCCCTTAAATGAACTCCAAAAAAAAAGGAAAAAAAGCGGAACCGTTTATTGTAAAGCATTGTGGGATTGGGAAAATCTGTTTTTTTCATGAGCATACATCTGAAATCTGGCAGGCAGGTTTTCCAAAAACCTTTGCGAAACACTTAAGGCTACTGAGAAGTCCTTTGAGTTAGGAGCGCTCTCACACGATGTGCTGGAGTCCACTTCTCACTTTATAACCAGTTACAGTGATTTACAGTGTACTCTCTGCACACACGTCACACCCTTGTCCTTTGTACGACAAAGCATGAAAAACATGTTGAGTCCTTCTAAACAAAAGCTGACATGGGCTATGCAACATAAAGAAAGGAAGAAATAGAGATAGATAGATAGATAGATAGATAGATAGATAGATAGATAGATAGATAGATAGATAGATAGATAGATAGAT
>NC_079212.1:26460075-26465075 GCF_029633865.1 Lampris incognitus | reverse complement strand
ATGTCGTTTATGCACGCGATTAAAAAAAAAACCCAAAAAATAAAAACTAAACGACCCAACCAATTTAAATTCAACGTAGCCATCATCACAGTAATTTCACGGGGTTTTACATTTCTTATTTATGTTCTAAATTCAAAAGATATTTGGATGATAATAAAAATAATAATGATATTAATCTGGGAGGACTTTTTATGGGATATTATTTATGGGGCACCATCTTTACAGGCCGCACAGGTGCCCGTCTCGCTCCTGCACGTGTACCGTCTTGAAGCGGCTGTTCGCTGCAGCCTTGGATCAGGAGAAGGAGCAACACGCAGGCTACGTATACGTGGTGGGGAAGATGGGGAGGACCAGAGAGGAGGTTCCTGTCCCATAATCAAAGTCCCATGGCTGCGCATCCGCGTGCACCGCGGCAATTGTACGACCACCTTTAATTCAATCACGGGCCTTCGGGGTCACGGGGACCAACGCTTCCCCATCCACTCCAAACACATTTAGGGATTATTTATTTTTAGCGCTGGCGCGCGTCCACTGCATCGGGACCTATAGCTGAGACCTCCAGATGGTTTTGCTGAGGTGCCTGTTTACGGATTCCTGGAGATTGCGAGCAAGAAGCGAGGTTGCACCGGCCTGTCCTTCATTATAGATTATAGGAGCCAGTTAGAGCGGAGACCAATCCACCAAAGACGGAGTTTTCGTAAAGCATGCACACGCGCAAGGACGCGCGCGCACGGGCACGCGCTCTCTCTCACACGGCACTTCTCTGCTGCACTGCGCTACTGTTTCAAGATCTTGAGAGAGAGAGGGAGAGAGAGAGAGAGAGAGAGAGAGAGAGAGAGAGAGAGAGAGAGAGAGAGAGAGCTGATCCTTCACCGTCTTTACACGCTATACATTATTTAAGGTCGCGTTTAGGTTTCAGTGAGTAACGCCAGGGAAGAGCTGCAATTCTCGTCCTAAATCAAACCATCTTAAGCATCAAATAGCTTTGTAATCTGAGACCTGAATGGTCTCTGCACTTTGTCACATGTATATGAAAGCCTTATTAAATGAAATCGTTTCTGAAGAAGAACACCTTCTCACAGGCCTCATATCCAAGCTGCTCCCCTGTAGGTACTCAGGAAGTGCTTCAGATGAAATCGGAAGAAAACAAAAACGTGTTCAGCGTATTTCAGCGCTTTACAAAATGTTAATTCCAGAAGTTTTGGGTGTACCCCCTGTAACTATTTACAACTACAGGGGGGTTTATGGTTGTTTTGTCTCAGATTTAAATCCCAGTGCTTTGGATTTACACAATGAGGTCGCTGTAAATGGACCTAGGGATGATTTCACAGCAGTCTCTGTTTTTTTGTTTGTTTGTTTTTTGTTTTTGTTTTTTTTGGGGGGGTGACTGTCGTACACCAACGCTTGTGTTGAATCACTAAAATGAAGCAGAAGATGTGTAGGAGTTAACCGACTTGCTCTCGATGTCGTAATACCTCTGGGAGGGAAGAAAAAAAACGTCAACGTTCGTGCAAGTTTTGCATGCAAAACTTTTTTTTTCTAAATAGATTTTTAATTCAGAACTGTACCATCTAACATCCACCCCTTTGGGAGTGTCAAATTTCCGAGTTACAGAATGGACTCAAACAGACAGTCGGGCCCGTCCCTCGGATGCAGCGGCCTCGGACCGTGACTCTTTATTACCATTCACTGGACTCCAGTGTGCTGTATGACGCCTTGCGAGAGGTCAGGCAGAGGACATCGACCCCACTTCCCATTCCCCCGCCAGACTAGCTACAACTTCCCAGAATGCACCTCTGCAGCCTGTTGACCTCCGGGGTCGGCAGCTGTCAGTCACATCCTCAGCTGGTTGCGCAGCTTCTGGACACGGAGTGGAGGATGTGAGGGAGGCCTCTGAGAGGAGCCCGGCCTCTGCATATGGGATCATCTCTGTGCATTCATGGCGGCTAATTAAATTAGCTGTCCCTTCTCCTATTCTAATGCAAACCTCAGGTTGAATCCCCACCCTGTGCACGTATAAGAGGAAAGGCCTCGGGCAGTGATAGCCAGACAAAGACGGCCGCATGTGCTGACAATGTGTACGTTCAGTCTGGTCCAGACAGAGTTGCGGTTTGTACTGGCGGGTGGTTAAAGCGCATTCGACAGGTCTGATAACTTCTCCATCTACATGCTGTCGAGGATCGTCCAGGTGGTCAGCAGAGGGGTCAGCTCTTCGTTTTGCCTCCATTCACAAAGCACGCTTGTAATTATAGCGTTATCTAAATCCTCTTCTACTACAGAAAAAAAGGGTAATTTCTTGGGTTTCAACTCATAGGATTGTTGATAAACCCTCCTTTCACGCCAACCAAATCGTTTTCCAGATTATTTTTTTTCTGACGAGCCCTCTTTCACAAACGGCCGCCAAATTTGTATGTTTTAGTTACGTCAGACCTTGTCCTTGGTACTGTCAGCTCCTCGTTATAATATTGCGCTTGAGGAAATGGATGATGGACTAGATTACATACGTGTCCATTGTGTGGATATTTTTCATGTATTGCCAGTATTTGCACAATACGCAGTTGCTTTTTGCTGTTGTAACTACATCGGTTTTAGAGTGACAGGAGAGGATGGGACATTAGCTCTTTGTGTGAAGCATATGCATATTGTCAAGCCCTACTGCCCCTACACCAACTGTTGATCTGACAATGCATAAAACAGTCAAATAAGTCAGTTTCTCATTACTAAAATGCTCTGATATGAAACGTGTGTGTGTGTGTGTGTGTGTGTGTGTGTGTGTGTGTGTGTGTGTGTGTGTGTGTGTGTGTGTGTGTGAGGAGTTAAGGCGTAATGCGGTGTGACAAAGCCCAGCCCAGCAACCGGGCCCAGAGAGGAGGATGTAGGATGTAGGATGTAGGATACGGTGAATGGGGAAGGCGGGTGGTGGGGGGGGGGGTGTTGGTACTGGCGAAAGCAGCCCATGGCCCGGCAGCCTCGGGGCTCACGGTGAGAGTGTAGGGGCTTAGAAGGGTCACCCTTATCCGGACCGTCTGTGGCCAGAGCACGAAGACAACAAGGGGGAGACGTGGGGAGTCCCAGCAGGCTGAACTGATTTCCTGTGAAGGGTCATGCCAAGGACAGGTTCAGGAGACCAGGGTTTAGGACCCTGGGTGCGCACAGAGGAGCAGCGAGTGGAGCTGGTCACTGTGTGGCCCGCGAGCTGGTGCTGCGCTCTGCTAGTTCTCCCTATTCTCTCGTCTCCTCCACCGCTCTCTGCTGCTCTCAGCAACTTCAGCTCTTGCAAGTGGGTGGAGATAAAAAAAAATGGATGTATCTCCGGGTGAGGTAGGATCCAGTCAAAATATGTCAATCTTACGTCTCTCACATTAATGCGGCTATTTCTTTGGCTCGGAACGTGCGTTGAGAGTGATGCCGGATAAGATTTCAGTGTCGTAGCTCTTCTCGGTGAAATTTGGGCTTTAGTGTTTGCACTCTGTGCATGAATGGACTTCCCTCCAACATAATTAAACAAGTCTTGGTAAACACAGCACACAGACGTCTACACAGACTCGTAGGAGACTCCGATTCCTCGACAAATAACATACTTACCCATAATCCTCTACATCTTATGCCCTCTTGACGCAAGGCTCGTATAAACAGTGTTACCTGGGGCAGCTCGGAGATCATAGCGCAGACGTTCTTCCTCTTACCCACATCTCTGGAATGCATTTACTCAGCTGGGCTTTTCTCTAATTCAAGAGTACTCCGCTGCCTTTGAGCTGCAGAGGACATACTTGTCACGAGAGTCGAGAAACCGAACCCTGTGGCTCTGTATCCCCAAAAAAAACCCAGTCCACCACCAACATGATCTGTCAGGTTTTTCCATTGCCATCTAACGACACTGACGAATGATTGCACCGGCCTCGACTGAAGGTCTCGGGGAGGAACACTTAGATTGGGGGTGGAAGGGGGGGGGTTAAAGGTTGGCACCGTGGCTGTAATTACATGCAATGACAGCAAAGTCTCTTCAGCCCTCATACTCTTCTGACCTGAGCATGCTAACCTAAGTCATGTTACACGTGAAATGCAATTATAAATGATTTGCGTCAAAGGCCACGAATCATTTAACAGCCTTAAAAAGCTTGTCTGCTTTTTTCTTTTTCTTTTCATACATCTCGCAACTTTTACACAAGCAACCAGAGATGACAAGGTTTGTTTTTTTTTTTTGTTTTTTTTTTCATAACTGAACTTTGTTTTGAGTCACTTCAGTAAACCCGGAGACTTCAATTTTAGAGGTTAGCAGAATTGCAGTTTGTTATCAAACGACATCATATTTCATAACCTCCTGCAGTTATAATGTCAATTCTTTGATGGACAAGTGTAAAATTAATAATCAGAGGCACGCTGATTGGTCACCTTTTTGCTGCTGTTGACTGAATCTGTTATATCAGGTAACACTTGCTGTAGGTGTTTTAGTTCAACCGGATACGTCATTCGCAAGACATGTGAATAATTTCAGAAATCTTCATATATTTTTTCTATGCTGTTTGGACGTGCTCACCGTTGACACTTTGGGAGATTTCGGAGGTCCAGCTGAAATCAAACGGGGTTTGTGAGTCGTGCTAAATTAAATGGAGGCCCATGTTTACACACTTGTCCATCAGTGGGCCAGCACCCAGCTGCAGGTACCCAGGGAGCTGGTTAGATGCCTTCAGAGCCAGTGTTTCCCTTTACCTATATAGGCTTGGTAAGTGCACCGTGTTTACAGATGGCATGGCAGATAACAGGTCAGCCTTTAATCACACTTCTCCATCCAGCCCCACTTTATACTACACACGAGATGAGGCTATTCAGCCGGATCTCTCCTCTCCCATCTCTATTTTAGAAACATTAAAAAGATGACTGTAATGAGCGAAGCTTAGTTTGGGTTTTTTCTTCCATGTTGTTGAAAGATATTTTCATCTGCTGAAGAGAAATTACGAGTTTAATTACTTTTTTAACCGAGGTTTTGGTCCAGACAGATT
>NC_079212.1:26057575-26097575 GCF_029633865.1 Lampris incognitus | reverse complement strand
CCACACACCTCATGTTCCTTCTCTACTACAGACACACACCCCACACACCTCATGTTCCTGCTCTACTACAGACACACACCCCACACACCTCATGTTCCTGCTCTACTACAGACACACACCCCACCACACACCTCATGCTCCTGCTCTACTACAGACACACACCCCACACACACCTCATGTTCCTGCTCTACTACAGACACACACCCCACACACCTCATGCTCCTGCTCTACTACAGACACACACCCCACCACACGCCTCATGCTCCTTCTCTACTACACACACACCCCACCACACACCTCATGTTCCTGCTCTACTACAGACACACACCCCACCACACGCCTCATGCTCCTGCTCTACTACAGACACACACCCCACACACACCTCATGCTCCTACTCTACTACAGACACACACCACACACACCTCATGCTCCTGCTCTACTACAGACACACACCACACACGTCTCCTGTTGCTGCCCTACCAGAGACATGTCTGTTGTGCACAGCATCCTTTGCTTGTTTGGCACGAAGGCTCCGTGTGCCCTGATATAGTTTATGATATAGTTTATGTTAATATTGTAGAATTTTAGTGGTGCATGTCAGCATCAGCTTGAAACAAAACATTCATGCACACTTCTCACACACACACACACACACACACACACACACACACACACATACACATATACAAACATGTGTATATGCCGATGCCGCTTCCGGTGTGGGAAGATGGCGGCGGGAATTCGCGTTTACGACGGCCCCACCCAGTATCGTCTTTGTCCACGTCTGTGTCTAAGTTTGTGAGAACGGGGCAGGCTAAGCTAACTGCTAGCCCATGCAGACCGGAAGTTCCGATAACACCGAGAGCGGTCTGGCGGCGGTCTCACCTGACGTTGACTGGCGTTTTTGACGTCGTCGTGAGGAGTGCGGGGAGGTGTGTCGAGGGTGTCTGGGTGGGAGAGCTGGCGCTGGATCGGCTGGGAGAGCTCGGTCTACTTTGTCCGGTGGGCCCGGGCACCACGGCCCCTGCCTGGAGCTGCGCCCGAGGAGGAAACACTGAGGGCGGTCTGACAGGACGCGGAGGCGGGGCAGGCTAAGCTAACTGCTAGCCCATGCAGACAGGCCGTTCCGGCAGTCATCCTGGCTGGCGTTGGTTCTCCGTAAAGCTACGTGAGCAGACACAGTTTAGTAAACAAAGTGTGCAGTACTGTACAGTACCTGTACACAGTGGACATGAGTGAACAGGGGTTCAGTAGTCTAGGATCACGGGTTTGATGACAGCTCTGTTCATCACTGTAACGTAAGTCCACACCGAATTATGTACCTGCAGCTCTTACAAACATCTCTAGCCAGGAGGAAGTGACGTTGCATATCGTGCTTCCATATCACGTGACCTCTTGTTGAGGACGTTGTCTTGACTCATATTGTGGAAAACTGTGGGAATATCGTGTGGGAGTGTGAGCTCCAGGAGAAAGTAAAAACTGGGAATATCGTGTGGCAGTATGAGCTCCAGGACAAAGTAAAAACTGGGAATATCGTGTGGCAGTATGAGCTCCAGGAGAAAGTAAGAACAAGAAATATTGTATGGCAGTGTGAGCTCCAGAAGAAAGTAAAAACTGTGGGAATATCGTGTGGCAGTGTGAGCTCCTGGAGAAAGTAAGAACTGGGAGAATCTTATGGCAGTGTGAGCTCCAGGAGAAAGCAAAAACCGGGAATATCGTATGTCAGTGTGAGCTCCAGGAGAAAGTAAAAACTGTGGGAATATCGTGTGGCCGTGTGAGCTCCAGGAGAAAGTAAAAATTGGGGATATCGTGTGGCAGTGTGAGCTCCAGGAGAAAGTAAAAACTGGGAATATCGTGCGGCAGTGTGAGCTCCAGGAGAAAGTAAAAATTGGGAATATTGTATGGCAGTGTGAGCTCCAGGAGAAAGTAAAAACTGGGAATATCGTGTGGCAGTGTGAGCTCCAGGAGAAAGTAAAAACTGTGAGAATATCATGTGGCAGTGTGAGCTCCAGGAGAAGGTAAAAACTGGGAATATCGTGTGGCAGTGTGAGCTCCAGGACAAAGTAAAAACTGGGAATATTGTATGACAGTGTGAGCTCCAAGAGAAAGTAAAGACTGGGAATATCGTGTGGCAGTATGAGCTCCAGGACCTCTTGTTGAGGACGTTGTCTTGACTCATATTGTGGAAAACTGTGGGAATATCATGTGGCAGTGTGAGCTCCAGGAGAAAGTAAAAACTGGGAATATCGTATGACAGTGTGAGCTCCAGGAGAAAGTAAAAACTGAGAATATCATGTGGCAGTGTGAGCTCCAGGAGAACGTAAAAACTGGGAATATCGTGTGGCAGTGTGAGCTCCAGGAGAAAGTAAAAACTGAGAATATCATGTGGCAGTGTGAGCTCCAGGAGAACGTAAAAACTGGGAATATCGTGTGGCAGTGTGAGCTCCAGGAGAAAGTAAAAACTGGGAATATTATATGGCAGTGTGAGCTCCAGGAGAAAGTAAAAACTGGGAATATCGTGTGGCAGTGTGAGCTCCCGGAGAAGGTAAAAACTGAGAATATCGTGTGGCAGTGTGAGCTCCAGGAGAAAGTAAAAACTGGGAATATTATATGGCAGTGTGAGCTCCAGGAGAAAGTAAAAACTGGGAATATCGTGTGGCAGTGTGAGCTCCCGGAGAAGGTAAAAACTGGGAATGTCGTGTGGCAGTGTGAGCTCCAGGAGAAAGTGAAAACTGCGGGAATATCGTGTGGCAGTGTGAGCTCCAGGAGAAAGTAAAACTCCTTTGACAGGAATACAATACTGGGTTCATAGGAAAGGCGAGGAGAAGAAAGTGTGTTTAATTTTGGAAAGTGGGTCTCATGAACACGTGGGCCCGCGTGGTGTAGCAGAGGAGGCAGATCTGAAATCGATACAAGAACCTAAAGCCTTAAACTGTTTTCTCTCCCTCGGGGCTCGGCCTGTCCGCCTGCTGTCCCCGTCCAGCCCCAGACTTCAAACTGATTTTCCCAACAGCTTTCAAATCTTTCCCCCCCCCTTTTTAATTTCATGTGGTGTGTCCGTCCAGCCCGTCTCAGCAGGACGTGCTTCCCCGTCGGTGACTGGCCAATAGTGATGAGGAGCTCGTCCTCTCGCGGGCCGGCCAGCAGATTAAGCCTGTTGTGTAATGGGCTCACCGCCAGAGCTGCAGGCTGCTCCCCTCCAGGGATCACTGACACGGAGCTGGTATGCAGATAATCTGCCCAGCCCGCAGAGGAAACACATTTGTAATCTCTGACAAGACAGACACACCATACACGACAGACGCGCGGCTGACGTCAGCCGCCGCGCCGCACGCACCTGTCACGTGCACGCGGCAAAGAAGCGTCTGTATTTCGCGTCACCTGCTGCTACCAAGCGCACTGACGGAGCCCAGCCTCGCCTGTGCCGTCTCGCTGCTGGCGCTTCAAGGGATTTACATACTCCGGTCACGTGGTCTTCCTACTGTTCGCTCCAGTTTGTCTATCTATTTATTTATTTATTTATTTCTATTTTACACTTTATCGCCTCTTATTCCACCTGTACAAGTTCATCCTTGTGTATATATCTGAGGATTGTTGTGTTATAGTGTTGTTATTCAATGTTTTTTTGTTTGGGTTTTTTTACCCCCCCCCATCCCCTTTTCTCCCCAGTTGTACCTGCCCAATTTCCCCACTCTTCTTAGCCGTCCCGGTCTCTGCTCCACCACCCCCACCCACCGGTCCGGGGGGGGGGGCTGCAGACTACCACATGCCTCCTCCCATACATGTGGAGTCGCCAGCCGCTTCTTTTCACCTGACAGTGAGGCGTTTCACCAGGGGGGACGTAGCGCGTGGGAGGGTCACACTATTCCCCCAGTCCCCCCCGAACAGGCGCCTCGACCGACCAGAGGAGGCGCTAGTGCAGCGACCAGGACACATACCCACATCCGGCTTCCCACCCGCAGACACGGCCAACTGTGTCTGCAGGGACGCCCGACCAAGCCGGAGGTAACACGAGGATTCGAACCGGCGATCCCCGTGTTGGTAGGCAACGGAATAGACCTCTATACTACCCGGCCGCCCAGAGAATCTGATTCTGAATTGCGATTCCGTCACAATCTATTTTGGTGTATTTTTCTGCTCGACTATTCGTCATGATTGGAGCTGAAAGTTGAATAATAAATCCAGCTCGTGCCGCTCCTTTTAAAAGGCATAACAAGGTTCTGGTATCCCCGCGTGTTTTACTCGGGGCAGGCAGCTGTGTGAGGACGGATGGATCTGATTCCTTCCATTTATTTTCAACCTGCTGGTGTAGCTTTTGTTTACTTCTTTATTTCTTTTTAGTTTTTAGTTTTTAGTTTTCCAATAGTCTCTAGCTGTGTGTGAGTTCATTAAAAGATGTGAATGAGGGTGCACGGATAGCAGGGCAACTGTTAGCCATGTCACCTAGTTACAGTGACATGGCTGCCACCTAGTGGTCAGCTGTTTCTGAGCGGCTTTTTGAGGGAAATCAAAGAATATCTTCGTTTTCTAACTCACTCTTTCTGTCTTTGCATCCTGCTCTTTATCAGCTACAGTATAATATCTAAGTCACTATGCATTTGCAAAATGGTGCTGAAGTTGTTTATGTATTTATGTTGCACGATTTTGACATGCAACCTGGTTTCTGTGTCTTGCAGGTTTGATCGGCTAAACAGTGTGAAGAGAGAAGACAGAAAAGTGCGTCAGTAGAGGTCCTGTTTGGATTAGACCATTCTCTGGCATCCTTTCCCCAAATACAGACTTTCCCCTTGGCTAGAAATCGCTGCACAGAAAAGACCCTCCAGTAATTATCCAGTACTGGAGAAAGCCAATGCTCACAAGCAACGGTTCACCTTCCCTCCTTGTCGAGAACACTGCGGCTCCTCTGAGATCAGAGTAAGTTGAGAGAGCAGATATCATGGCACTCAACAGGCTTCCTTGGCCCAGGCTAGCCTGGATGTGCACAGGCCTGCTGCTGCTGCTGCTGCTTCTTTCATCCATGGCACATGGCAAGGAATGCCCTCGGTTGTGTGTATGTGAGATCCGCCCATGGTTTACTCCCCAGTCCACCTACAGGGAGGCATCCACAGTGGACTGTAATGACTTGAGGCTCACGCGCATTCCCACTAACCTCTCCACAGATACCCAGGTACTGCTGCTGCAAAGTAATTCCATCTCGCACACCAGTGGAGAGCTTGAGGTGCTATACAACCTGACGGAGCTGGACATGTCCCAGAACAATTTTAGCAGTGTGGAAGCTGTGGGCCTCACCAATATGAACCAGCTCACAACCTTGCACCTGGAGGAGAACCAGATCACCCAGCTGCCAGACCACTGCCTGCAGGACCTCTCTAATCTACAAGAGCTCTATATCAACCACAACCAGATTAGCTCCATCTCCCCTGGGGCCTTTGCAGGCCTGCACAGCCTGCTGCGCCTCCACCTCAACTCCAACAGACTCCGTGTCATAGACAGTCGCTGGTTTGAAGCCACACCTAACCTTGAGATCCTCATGATCGGGGAGAATCCAGTCATTGGGCTCCTGGATATGAACTTCAAGCCTCTGAGTAGTCTAAGGAGCCTGGTTCTGGCTGGCATGGACCTGACTGATGTTCCAGGGAATGCTTTGGTAGGCTTGGATAGCCTGGAAAGTATTTCATTCTACGACAACAAATTGGTCCGAATCCCCCAACTGGCACTTCAGAAAGTTCCCAATCTGAAATTTCTGGATTTGAACAAAAACCCGGTTCACAAAATCCAAGAAGGCGACTTCAGAAACATGCTGCACCTGAAAGAGCTAGGCATAAACAATATGATGGAGTTGGTATCAATTGACCGCTTTGCTCTGGACAACCTACCAGAGCTCACAAAGCTAGAGGCCACAAATAACCCCAAACTTTCCTACATCCACAGGCTGGCCTTTAGGGACATGCCCTCCCTGGAGAGCTTGATGCTCAACAATAACGCTCTCAATTCTCTCTACCTGAGGACAGTGGAGGCGTTGCCAAACTTGCGGGAGATCAGTTTGCATAGCAACCCACTGCGTTGTGACTGTATCATTCAGTGGATGAGTTCCAACAGGACCATGGTACGTTTCATGGAGCCCCTGGCCATGCTATGTGCCTCCCCACCAGAGCTTCGAGGCAAGCGTGTTAGAGAACTAAGGATATTAGACCCCCCAGAGCAGTGCCTCCCCCTCATATCCCAAGACACCTTTCCTAGTCATTTGAACCTGGAGCTTGGCATGAGTGTAAGTCTGGATTGCAGGGCAATGGCTGAGCCAGAGCCTGAGCTCTACTGGGTGTCTCCTCTTGGAACGAAGATCACTGTAGACACTGTGTCAGACCGCTATCACCTGAATGGTGAGGGGACCTTACAGCTGCTGCATGTACAGGTAGAGGACTCTGGCCGTTACACTTGTGTGGCTCAGAACACAGAGGGGGCAGACACACGGGTCGCCACCATCCGCGTCAATGGGACCTTGCTCGACAGCACCCAGGTGATGAAAATCTACGTTAAGCAGACTGAGTCCCACTCCATTCTGGTCTCCTGGAAGGTCAATTCCAACGTCATGACCTCAAACCTGAAGTGGGCCTCGGCCACTATGAAGATTGACAACCCCCACATCACCTACACAGCACGCGTCCCCGTTGATGTTCACGAGTACAACCTCACACACCTTCAGCCCGCCACAGAATATGAAGTGTGCCTCACTGTCTCCAACATCCACCTCCAGACCCACAAATCCTGCGTCAATGTGACGACACGTAGCACTACGTTTGCCCTAGATGTGTCGGACCAACACCCCAGCGCGGTGGTGCTTGTCGTCATGGCCACCATGCTGGCCTTTATCAGTCTGGCCACAGTTGCCGTCTACACGGCTCGCAGATGGAAAAGAAAGAACTACCATCACTCACTGAAGAAGTACATGCAGAAGACCTCCTCCATCCCACTGAACGAGCTCTACCCTCCGCTCATCAACCTGTGGGAGGCCGACGGTGAGAAGGACAAAGACGGTTGCGTGGAGGGGAAACCCTCTCCCGTTGACACCACACGTAGCTACTACATGTGGTGAGGATTCAGCTGGGAGGCCCGGCTACCTCTCCAGCAGCACAAGTACACACACACACACACACACACACACACACACACTTTTGCCATTTTGGTGCAAAAGTTGGATAAAGTTGCAAATGTTTTTGTATTCTCAGCTTTGCTTACGAGAGGCAGAGTGATTAAGGACAGGATTTTTATTAGTATAGCGAATCGCCTTTGTTTAATTGTTCCTATCTATCCTTGATTGTTTTGGACTCCAAGATGGCAGCTCAGTTTAGCCCTCCGATCGTTTTAGTTGCTATGCTCCATTTCTGTGGTGCATTTTATGCACTGTTTTAGGGGTTAATAATGCCCCTTTTCCACCACATGGTACCGACTCAACTCGACTCACCCTTTATTCGTTTTCCATTACTGGAAAGCACCGGCATTTTTGGTAACTGTTACCGCTTTTCTGGTACCGCCTTTGTCGAGGTTCCAAATGCAGACCTCTGATTGGTCAGAGAAACGCGTCACTGCGTCATTTTGCGTCACTGCGTCATCAGTGCGCGCATTTTGAAATACCGAAGCGGTCGAAGCGGAGTTATCTTAAAAGTACATTCATTCATTCATCATCAGCCGCTTCTCCGGGGTCGGGTCGCGGTGGCAGCAAGCTAAGTAGGGCCCTCCAGACGCCCCTCTCCCCAGCAACGCCCTCCAGCTCCTCCTGGGGGGTCCCAAGGTGTTCCCAGGCCAGACTGGACATGTAGTCCCTCCAGCGAGTTCTGGGTCTACCCCGGGGTCTCCTCCCAGTTGGCCGTGCCTGGTTAACCTCCAAAGGAAGGAGCCCAGGAGGCATCCTGATCAGATGCCCGAACCACCTCAACTGGCTTCTTTCGACGTGAAGGAGCAGCGGCTCTACTCCGAGCTCCTCACCCTATCTCTAAGGCTGGGGCCCAGACACCCTACGGAGGAAACTCATTTCAGCCGCTTGTATCCGAGATCGCCCCCTTTCGGTCACTACCAAAAGCTCATGACCATAGGTGAGGGCTGGAAGGAAGACTTGACTGGTAAACTGAAAATAAATAAATATGGAGAGCCGAAAATCCAGCTACACTGAGGCGGTACAGTTAGGGGGTGTTCCTCAACCCAGTCCTCAAGGACCCCCTATCCTGCATATTTTCTTTGCAACCCTGAATAGGTGTGCCTGTTTGTAGTTATTCAACCAATCAGCAACGAATTTGGTCAGCTGTTGCACACCTTGCATAATTAAGTGCTTCGAGATGATTGGTCGAGTAAGTACAAGCAGGGCTACCTATGCAGGGTTGCAATGAAAATCTGCAGGATAGGGGGTCCTTGAGGACTGGGTTGAGAAACACTGAGTTAGGGTAAAGGAAAACGACACAGAAGCGGGTGGAGTGGAGTGGGGTGGGGTGGGGTGGAGGCGGTGCCGTGTGGTGGAGGAGAAGGGGCATGGTACAGCAGCGGGGACTGCTGGTGTTCTTGCGGTGTGGTAGAGATGGACGTGTCTTTCTCCGTCTTGTGAAACAGATAAGCTGTTGTGCACTGGTAGTAGCGGGGTTTGTAGGAGCTTCTTTAAAAGCTGGCCGAGGGTTTAGACTTGTCCAGCTGTCTACTACGTAACGTTAGCGACGTGCAGTAATGTTGTATCAACTATCAGTTTAATCTTTTCTTTGAGTTGCAAACTAAAATAGGGTTTAGTTGGTTAATAAATGTGCTGTTACACGATAGAAAGGGGAATGTTTGCAGATAACATCCCGAATTATTAACTATGGCACAATAGACATGTTTTGATTTTTTACTACCTTCCTCTTCTCCTCCCACGCTTCCTCTTGCTTATTGCCTAGTTTGAATCCCACATGTATACTGCGCACGCTGAAATAAATACTCTTTTGTTCTTTTGCACACGTCATCTGTGTTTTATTACGTCACGTCCTGTACACGCTAACCCTATAATATATGCATTAGTGTAACTCCTTTTTTAAAACTATATGAGTATAACTTTATAATATCTGTATTAGTATAACACCTTTTAAGAGCGACAATAAGAATGAATGTAAACGTCAGTCTTTGCTGCCCCTTGGCGGTGGCTGAAGCACAACTATGGCAACATTGTGACACAAGTGCCACTGTCTACAGTCAAGAGCCCTACATGTGTATTGCTTTACTATAGGCTGTATATTTAAGCGTCTTTGCTGGACAGATACAACAACAACAACAAACTTTATATACAGCACATTTCATACACAGGCAGCACAACACAACGTGCTCTACATAAAATGACAATACAATCAAAACAATCAAAAAGTTCAAATGTATTAAATAAATATGCACATCAGTAGGCCTTAGTGCAGTTATACAGGGAGCAGAATATACGAATGTTAAAATGTACAAAACACACACACACACACACACACACACACACACACACACACACACACACACACACACTAATAACTTAGACATAGGCTATAGTGAAAAGTAAAATTTTTAACCTGCCTTTAAAAGTGTTCAGTGTGGGGGCCTCTCTCAGGTCCTCAGGCAGGGCGTGGAGTTAGAATGAGGGCTGGTTAAAAGACCACTGCCTTTGGACCTGAGAGTTCTTGCTGGTTTGTATCTAGTTAGCATGTCTCTTATATAATGAGGGGCAGCTTGAGCTTTGTATACAAGTACAGTAGAAACCGGAAGTCCGTGGACTACAGCTATTCACAGAGACCCCTGTATGTTACGGGGAGATTACGGGGGGTCTATGGTTTATCATTACAGGAATGAGTACAGCAGAGTGACAGGCCCTAGTATGATGGATCAGACTCGCCAGAGGAATTGAACAGGTGTAGTTGATCTGCGAATCAAAATTGAAAGCGCCCCGTCCCTGTGGACGTCACCAGTGTTGGAGACGGTGGAATAAAACACGTCTGCAGGCAGCACTCATGAGCCTGCTCGATCTGGACGGAGGCCACCATGTTCAAAAATAGAAGAGCCTTCCCAGAACAGATTGAAAGTGTCGATAAAACCAAGTTGTAAACGACAGCACTGAGACTGAAGCCAGGCGTGAAGCTGCAAACCAACGCCCCCACCTGAAGTGGGACGTGGGCCAGAGATTTAAAAAAAATTCCTTCCAAGTTTTAGAAGGTTAAAAAGACGCATAAAATCAGATTTTAAATGCTCCAACCGCTGCCGTGGTCGTGCCAACGTGAATGGCAGCTCTCTTAGCGGGGGTATACTGGGATAGCAGACTAGGAAGTTTACCTTGGCACCTGGAAAGCAGTGGTGCAGCCCTGTTGGACCTGACGTCCCTGAATCACCCTCAATCAGAACAGAAGGTGGCTGTGGAATGGGTGCAGTACAAGGACTCACCTGACCACCACGCTGGCCCAGATAGCAAAATTGCTGTGGCCCAGACCCGTCCCACACCCGACACTTTCAGCCGGCCCACACACCACGTGGAATGATGGCACCTGAGCGGTCCTCTCCTGCTTGCTGGATCTGGGCCAAAACCTAGCCATATGCCGCATGCGCCACATATTTGCCAAAGGTGGGCCATATTTGTTGTGTGATATTTGGACCATATTCACCATTTACCACACGGGCCACGTCAGGGTCACATCCAGATTACATGTTGCTGAGAGCACCGCATCTTTGCAAGAAAAGACCCACATTTGATTTGGCATATTTGGGCCATATTTGCTGTTATACATGTGGGCCACTTCAGGCTCACATCCATTTTGTCAGGGCCAGAAGAAGGCCATCAGTGCCTCATCATGCCCTGAAGTGGCCCACATCCGGAAGCTATCTGGGAAGAATGTTGGCTCCCAGCTAGTGTGGGGGACACAGCACCAGGGGGGATGCCACCGATGGCCAGTTCAGAGCTGGCAGGCTGCCTCCTTCAACAGCCTACGTCGAACGGATGAACTTTCCTTTCGGGATCCGGGGTGGTGAGCAGCAGCAGGTGGTGAGCAGCAGCTGGTGGTGAGCAGCAGCTGGTGGTGAGCAGCAGCTGGTGGTGAGCAGCAGCTGGTGGTGAGCAGCAGCTGGTGGTGAGCAGCAGCTGGTGGTGAGCAGCAGCTGGTGGTGAGCAGCAGCTGGTGGTGAGCGCTTCGCTCCTGGATGTGACGGACTGGTCAGCGGAGGGAGGGAAGTCTTTGTTGTCCATGATGTCAAATCCATTTGCTGGAAGGTCAGGAGGAGCAGGCGATCAGGACGTCAGATACCAACATATTAAGTATTAAGAACCTCTGTCAATATGTTGGCAGATAAAACAAATGCTATATATTAACCAAATATCTGGTAGAGACAAAATAACTTTGTTGAGGTATCTATTGAATTTACAGCATAACTTCAACTGAGTTGACAAAGAAAATGGGTCTATTGATGTTTCGTGCTGTTTCAGCCTTGTTTGGTCACTGGTCATCATGGTGGCCCAGTGGTTAGCACTGTTGCCTCACAGCAACAAGGTCTTGGGTTTGAACCCCAGGCTGTCCCAGGTCCTTTCTGTGTTCTGTGTGGAGTCTGCATATTGGGTTTCCTCCCACCATCGAAAAGACATGCATGTTAGGGTTAATACTCCTGCCTGTGCCCCTGAGCAAGGCAATGGATAGAAGAACTGGAGTTGGTCCCTGGGCGCTGCAGCTGCCCACTGCTCCTATACAATAGGATGGGTTAAATGCAGAGAACACATTTTATTGTTACCACAGACCTGTACAGTGACAAATATAAAGTGGCTTTCTTAGTCTAAGGTCACAAATAATCCATTTTATTTCCCTTACAGGACAGAATTCACCATACTGTGTCCACAGAAAAGGAAGCCAAGACCATCATATTAATCTTGAATTTAAGCCTGTCCAGGAGTAAATGAATAAAACATTACCCTGAAAAAAAAATTCAGTGCCGTGTCTGGGTCCAGCGTTAGCATCCTCTTTAAATTACCCTAAATAGTAAACCTTTGTACCGTCTCTCCAACCTTTTTGTAAAAGCCATAACAAATGGCACCTGAAGTAGCGCCATCGATTTCAAGTGTCGATGATGAATGATAATGGCTACACACCAAGCTGTAGCCTGTGTGCCAGCATTACATGGAAGTTTCCCCTGAGCTCATCAGCTTCACTGAGCACTCACCTCTCAGGGTGACAGTGTTGTGATGGAGGGAGGCGAGAAGCCTCACAGAAACAAATGGGTGCTGCTGAGTGGGTCGTACTGAAGCCGTCTTTTGTTTTAAAAGCTGATATAAACAACTTCCTTAATGAGACCTTGAGACTTAAGAACTGTTTTTGTCAGTGTCTTGATACATGCTCAGTAATCCAGGTAAGAACATCAAAGAAGGTTGAATCAGTTCATCTGGATACAATGTTTATTGACGGATATCTGTCAATAAACATTGTATCCAGATGAACTGATTCAACCTTTCATGTTTTTGTCAGTGTCTTGATACATGCTCAGTAATCCAGGTAAGAACATCAAAGAAGGTTGAACCAGATCATCTAGATACAATGTTTTTTGACAGAAACGTTTCTGTCAATAAACAATGTATCCAGATGAACTGATTCAACCTTCTTGGATGTTTTTGTCAATCTTTATCATATTATCACAAAAACAGATGTTTTCTCTGATTTTTATTTTACGATCAAGATATGTCAATCCATAAAAAGTAAGAAACATTCAAACACACTGAAAACAAACAAATGTAGAGATGTGGTCAAAAAATATGAAGAAAGAAAAAGGAAAACAGAAATAATGCAGCCTCCCAATAGAAATGAATTACAGTCAGTTGTAAGGTAAAATGTGAAGAATCAAACAAATGAAAAACAGACATCCTCAAAACAAACACTGTTCCTCGGGACACCACTTCTAACCAACAGGTCCATCTTACTCCGGCGTTTGCAAATACTGCAAATATAAACACATTTTACAGCCTTAAAACACATTAAGATGTACCGTCCTACTGCAAACTCGCCGAGCCATTAGCTAATGCTATTGTCTAATCACCACAGATGGTGCAAGAGTAGTATCCACTTTTCAGTGTGTCCTTTTGAAAATAATTTCTCAACAATGTTTGCCTGATTTAAATAAACGAAGACTCACTTTTGTGCACAGTGCACAATACTTTGCACTGTAAGAAGTGCACGGCCACATTTTTAGCCAAATGAATGACTTCTGAACAGATCTGTGGTTGTGTTGAATACACCCCGACACAACATTTTAGAGGCAGGCCCAGTGAACTTCAAGTAGTCTTCCTTCTTAAATCCTTCTCATACGCGTCACATCAGCAGGGCAGTGGAACAACCCCTCTGACACCGCTAAGTGCTCCTTTAATGAGCTTATTCCACAGCCATCGCTCCATCAACGCTGGGCCCGGGGTGGTGGAGTCTGGGGGCTTCATATGACTAAAGCCATGCTGTTCCAGATCAAGTCACCTCACCGTCGCTCCTGAGAGACACAGCGGAACCCGAGGTTGGAGGCCGAGCTGTCAGGAGTGTTTTGGCTTCGTGCGGCACATCGGTACCTGTAGCAGTAGGACTGGAGAAAGCGTTCCAAACTGAATAACATTACCCACATACAACATGAGCAAACCAGAGCTGCAGACTGATGTACCCCCCCCCCCATCTGATAAATTATTGAAGAACTTGTTCTAGTTTGAGGGAACTTTGACAAAAGAAGACGCACAGATCAGATGAAACTTGAATGTTTACCCCATCTCCCATGAGGAGATGGGGTAAACACGAGTACTGGAGGATTTCCTTGATCTCGTGCCATGTCCAAATTCGTAAAGCATGTCTGATTAAAGTCCTCTGCTCGATTTAATCAGACATGCTCGTTCAGAGATGAAACACTTTTCTGTGATTACAGCTGGCTTGCAAGCAAACAACCACAGCCCCACAGCAGCCGGGGCCATTGGCAAAACTCAGCGCTGGTCAGTAGTGGGTCGCTCAGAGGACCAACACTGTTTTTTCTGTTGTATTTAAAATAGTTGTATTGCTTACCACGTTGTTTTGACATCGGGTAAATCGCATCACTCTTTTTGTTTCCCCCCCCCTTTTTTCTCCCCAATTGTACTTCGCCAATTACCCCACTCTTCTGAGTCGTCCTGGTCGCTGCTCCACCCCCTCTGCCGATCCGGGGAGGTCTGCAGAGTACCACATTCCTCCTCCCATACAAGTGGAGTCGCCAGCTGCTTCTTTTCCCCTGACAGTGAGGAGTTTCACCAGGTAGCACGTGGGAGGATCACGCTATTCCCCCCAGTTCCCCCTCTCCCCTGAACAGGCGCCCCAACTGACCAGAGGAGGCGCTAGTGCAGCGACCAGGACACATACCCACATCCGGCTTCCCACCCGCAGACACGGCCAATTGTGTCTGCAGGGATACCCGACAAAGCCGGAGGTAACACGGGGACTTGAACCAGCGAGCCCTGTGTTGGTAGGCAATGGAATAGACCACTACGTGACCCGGATGCCCCCAGAGCATCCAAAATAAGTTAAAAATATCATATAAGATATGTTACCGTCTAGATGCAATGCTCTTGCTGTGTTCCTGGTTAGCATGGCTAGCACCCATAGAGCATGCGAAGTCACCATGGCTCACTGCTCCACCCTGTGGCCGCTAAATCACCCCATCTCATGACGGCAAAACTGTGACCATTAATTCAATACTTCCAAGGATATCAAAACACTGCCTTTTTCATAAAAGGCAGTAATACTACTATCTACTACTACTACTTTAAGCTGCTCCCGTTAGGGGGCGCCACAGCAGATCATCCATTTCCATCTCTTCCTGTCCTCTGCATCTTCCTCTGTCACACCAGCCACCTGCATGTGCTCCCTCATCACATCCATAAACCTCCTCTTTGTCCTTCCTCTTCTCCTCTTCCCTGGCAGCTCCATATTCAGCATCCTTCTCCCAATATAACCAGCATCTCTCCTCCACACATGTCCAAACCATCTCCATCTTGTCTCTCTTGCTTTGTCTCCAAACCGTCCAACCTGAGTTGTCCCTCTAATATACTCGTTCCTAATCCTGTCCTTCTTCATCACTCCCAATGAACATCTTATCATCTTCAACTCTGCCACCTCCAGCTCCACCTCCTGTCTTTTCATCAGTGCCACTGTCTCCAAACCATACAACATAGCTGGTCTCACAACCATCTTGTAAACCTTCCCTTTAACTCTTGCTGGTACCCTTCTGTCACACATCACTCCTGACACTCTTCTCCACCCACTCCACCCTGCCTGCACTCTCTTCTGCACCCCCCGTTACTTCGGACATTATGAATAAAGGTTTAAAAACACAAAAGGGTTTCCCTCCTTACCTTGTGGCACATGTAAGACCCACCCTTCTTCACCTTTTCCGTGCCTGATGGAGGTCCTTTCTAATAAAGAAAGATGTTTCAGAACAAAATTAACACTCCCTGAACTTTACTTTAAAAAAAAATCTTTTGGCTGCTGCTGGTCTGGAACAGAAGCGAGGGGGCACAACAGTAAATGGAGTATTACTGGATTAGATCGATGGTCTGTGGTGTGATGCACCGTCCACCAGTCTGACGTCCACTCCCACGCGTTCCCCACCATGTCGTACAGGCCAAAGCCGTTGGCAGGAAAGGACATCACCTGCAAGACAAAAGCGAAGAAACACTATGAGAGGAGCGTGGACTTTACTTCAAAACCTTCTGCAGAGACACGAAACTGACACTGTGTGTATTAAATGCACAGAAGAAGTCGGCACGTCTCCGTGAAGGATACGTGACGACGTACACACTAACTGCATACGTGTGAGTCTCTCCATGTATGTATGTGTGTTGCATGCACACCAGAGGGTGAACAATAAGACAACGAGGATGCTTCACTCTCATTGTGTTAATGGAATGTGGTGAGAGCTTGTTTTATATTCATCCATCCACCCATCCATCCATCCATCCATCCATCCATTCACCCACCCACTCATCCATCCACCCATTATCCATCCACCCATCCATCCATCCATCCACCCATCCAGCCATCTATCCATCCATCCATCCACCCACCCACCCATCCATCCACCCATTATCCATCCACCCATCCATCAACCCACCCACTCATCCATACATCAATCCACCCACCCATCCATCCATCCATCCATCCATCCATCCATCCATCCATCCACCCATCCATCCATCCATCCATCCATCCATCCACCCACCCATCCATCCATCATCTGAACCGCTTATCCTGCTCTCAGGGATGCGGGGATACTAGAGGCTATTCCAGCAGTCATTAGGGGCAGGCAGGGAGACACCCTGGACAGGCCGCCAGGCCATCACAGGGCCCACACACACACAGACACACAGACACAGACACAGACACAGACACAGACACAGACACACACACACACACACACACACACACCTAGGGACAATTTAGTACGGCCGATTCACCTGACCTACATGGGGCTGAAAAGTCTTTTCCACGGGAGAGAAATGAATCTAATGAACATTATGTAAGCGTCCAGCTTATCTGTGGAGGATTTGAGCTTCGGGTATTTTTCCCTTCGAAATAAACTCCGATTTCTAGCTCCACTAACTTCCTGTTGCTGCAGTGGAAATGAAGTAATTTATTAATCCTCTTCTGTTTCACAACAATGAACTTTGGGTTAAGGACAAAAACATACTGAATTCCTAACCCTACAACATGAACTGTCTAACACACACACACACACACACACACACACACACACACACACACACACACACACACACACACACACACACTCATACACACAGACTAGAGTCGATGCTGACAATGCTCGTTGCCACAAGGGTGCAAACACAAGCAATCTTCCAAAACATCTGGTGACGGAGCATCAAACACAGGTGGAGAAATGCACAGGTCTGGACTGTTCTGGACTGCCTGGCTCGTAGTTCACCTCCGGTTGGCCGTCCACCTCAGGTATGTTACGTATGCTAGCACCCTGGAGCCACACGGAGCTAACTAGATTATACACACCTGGTTTAAAAGTAACGCTCTGTCCAGTCATGAGGAAATAAAGCAGTGTTGCTTCTGTTATTAATTTGTTTCTTCCCCCCTTTTTCTCCCCAACTGTACCCGGCCAATTGCCCCACTCTTCTGAGCCGTCCTGGTCGCTGCTCCACCCCCTCCGCCGATCCGTCTGCTGATATATGTGGAGTCGCCAGCCGCTTCTTTTCACCTGACAGTGAGGAGTTTCACCAGGGGGATGTAGCGCGTGGGAAAATCACGCTGTTCCCCCCAGTTCCCTCTACCCCCCAACCGACCAGAGGAGGCGCTAGTGCAGCGACCGGGACGCATACCCACATCCAGCTTCCCAACCGTAGACACGACCAATTGACCTTTCGCAAAGTACCGCCCCAGAACGGTGCTTGTCCAATCCTGCCTTAGCAACGGTCCGTCAAGCGTTCAAACACAGCAAAATGCTGAAACGGTGTGCCTATGGGATCTGCAGATTGGATACTAGATATGTGAAAAGTTTGGAGGGGGTGTAATTTTCTTTCCCTTCCCAAAACCCAGAACGCAAGAAGCACAATGTGGGGAATAGATTTGGCAGTATAGCAGACCCCATGGCCAGCTTAATCCATCCAAAATCAACAAACATACCTGTGTGCTCCAAGCTAAGCTTGCTACTAGCTATTATTGATAGCTAATACAGCTAACGTATTATTACTGTTAGTTTTACCCACACAATGCGCTGATTTCTCCCTTCATGTTTTGGTGTTTTCCGGCTACTTCCTGGATAGTTCTGAAATGCTTGACAGGCATAGCAACAGTAACTAAGGGGGGCGGAACTTTACGAAAGGTCAATTGTGTCTGTAGGGATGCCCGACCAAGCCAGAGGTAACCGGGGTTCAAACCGCCGATCTCCATGTTGGAAGGCAATGGAATAGACCGCCACGCCACCCGGACGCCCCGTTATTAATTTGTTTTGTTTTTTCTCTTAAAAAAATGACAAAAAGAGCCGATAAGAGTACTGTTGAAGTACTGGATCGATAAGCAATACCGGCAAGAGTAGTAGTAGTAGTACCATTAAAACCGTAACGATGGCCATCCCTACTTACTGGTGAGGTTTTGATGAACCCATCCTCTCCTGAGTTGTGTGTGGGGAAGTCTCCCTGCCAGAGGTTGGCGTAGTGTTGTCCTTTAGGGTTCAACTTGTTTCCCCAGGGGAACAGTCTGATGGGAGCAGCAATGAGTTGAGAGAAAACTGCAGAACATACAACAGCTGTTTCCATCTGGCTGTTTTTAGGACAGTTTTGAAGGTGTGAATAAAAAGAACGGCTGAACAGAAACAGCAAACGAATGAATGAATCCTCAGTATTGCGAAAAGGTTTTCTAGGGCTCGCTCTAGATGGAAAAGATGAGCTGCCGACACAGAAAATACAGGATTGTGGGTGAAGAATTTTCAAAAATCCTCCAATGGCAAGTTATGTCTTGTCTTGTCTCTTGCCGAAACAACTAACCTTATTTTGGTGCGTTGCTGCTGCTAATGGTTAGATGAATAGAGTAAATAATGATGGTGACAATGGACATCCTCTTTTGGTACTTCTGTGAAGTGTGAGGCTTTTTGAGACAAGTTTGCTAGCTGTGATTACTGTGCTATAGAACGTTTCAATCCTTTGATGCAAGGCCACAATCTTGCTGAAATCCTTTATTTGCTTGAACCTTGCTAATAGCAACACACTCGTTTGCACGTTCTAATTTACTTTTCCAAAAACCCCTTATCTTTTCAATGTTAACATACCTGCAACTGTACAAAAGACATTACAGACGCTGAAAAAATGTATGTCCATGCATTGAGTAACTATCCAACCTGTCTTGCAGGCCACCTCTGCAGGCGTACTCCCACTCTGCCTCTGTGGGAAGTCTCTTCTGCACCCAGGAACAGTAGGCTTCAGCATCCCCCCAAGACACATGCAAAACAGGATGGTCCTGCCTAAAATACAAAAACGGGTTTTGTGTTAAACACAGAGTTAATCAGGGTGTGATTTTGCCTGCAGTCAGAACCGCTCGAAATAGACGGTTAATACTCAACATGGTCAACATTTAATTGACACTTCTGGCAATGAGTCTTGTCACTAAAAAGAGATCATTCTGGTATACCACAGGGTTTACATAACATAGAAAGCCCACCTGTCTAGGATGTCAGAGTCTGGACCCTCAGGATGCCTCCAATTGGCCCCTTTGACTGGTAGCCACCAAGGGGCCACAGCCACCTAATAACATGAAAGGACAGCATATTGTAATACAGAAGTGGTGCCACAAGCTATATAGTAAAAAAAAAAGAAAAAAAAAGAATGGCATATACACGGATCAGCCAAAACATTAAAACCACCTGACCAATATTGTGTAGGTCCCCCTCGTGTCGCTAAAACAGCTCTGACCCATCGAGGCATGGACTCCATAAGACCTTTAAAGGTGTCCTCTGGTATCTGGCACCAAGACATTAGCAGCAGATCCTTTAAGTCCTCAAAGCTGTGAGTTGGGGCCTCCATGGATTGGACTTGTTTTTCCAGCACATCCCACAGATGCTCAATCAGACTGAGATTTGGGGGATTTGGAGGCCAAGGCAACACCTTGAAGCCTCCGTCATGTTCCTCAAACCATTCCTGAACAACTTGTGCAGTGTGGCAGGGAGCATCATCCTGCTGAAAGAGGCCACTGCCATCAGGGAATACTGTCACCATGAAGGGGTAGACCTGGTCTGTAACCATGTTTAGATAGGTGGCACATGTCAAAGTCCACATGAATCCACATGAAAACATCCACATGAATGCCAGGACCCAAGATTTCCTAGCAGAACATTGCTTGGAGAATCACACTGCCTCCGTCAGCTTGTCTTCTTCCCATAGTGCATCCTGGTGCTATCTATTCCCCTGGTAAACGACACACACACACCCTGCCGTCCACATGATGTAAAAGAAAACATGATTGATCAGACCAGGCCACCTTCTTCCATTGCTCCATGGTCTAGTTCTGATGCTCACATGCCCATTATAGGTGCTTTCAGCAGTGGACAGGGGTCATCATGGACACTCTGACCGGTCTGCTGCTATACAGTCTGATACACAACAAGCTGTGATGCACTGTGTGTCCTGACGCCCATCTATCAGCCAGCATTCACTTTTTCAGCAAAGTGACCTCCAGTAGCTCTTCTGTGGTATCAGACAGACGGGCTAGCCTTCACTCCCCACGCACATCAATGAGCCTTGAGTGCCCATGACCCTGTCGCCGGTTCAGTGGTTGTCCTTCCTTGGACCACTTTTGGTAGGTACTGACCACTGCATACCACAAACACCCCACAAGACCTGCTGTTTTTGAGATGCTCCGACCCAGTTGTCTAGCCATCACAATTTGGCCCTCGTTAAAGTCACTCAGATCCTGACGCTTGCACATTTGTCCTGCTCCAACATATCAGCTTCAAAAACCGACAGCTCACTTGCTGCCTAAAATATCCCACCCCTTGACAGGTGCAGTTAAAACCACTGACAGGTAAGTAGATAACACTGATCATCTCGGGACGCCCTGTTAGCGAACCCGAGATGATCAGTGTTATCCACTTACCTGTCAGTGGTAAAATGTTTTGGCTGATCGGTGTATCTCCCAATAGACAGTCTTGCACTCGCTTCCTCTGTCTAACTGTCCATCTCTTTTACACACAAACTTTAACTATTTTAACTAAGTCTTCAGATTAGTGTGCACAAGACTATATATATATATATATATATATATATATATATATATATATATGTGTGTGTGTGTGTGTGTGTGTGTGTGTGTGTATAGCATTTTTTCCCCAAAACAGTCAACGGTGTTGTGAGTGCTCAACTAATGTGTCGGCCAATACATTGCGGTACAGGCCTGTTTCGTGCGTCTCGCACTCATCAGCCGCTAAAGACTTGTATTGAAACTTTTTTCCCTGCATCTGTGTTGATATTCCGCTCCTCATTAGTTGAGCACTTATAACACCATTGACGGTTTTGGAAAAAAACGCTATATATATATATAAGTTATTATTACTATAATTATTCTGTTAAGTATCAGCATAAGGAGCTTACATGCCTATCCAAGCCAAAAACATGTTCAGGTAACGGCTGATGTGTTTAAGGTTTCCTAAAAAGGGCTGCTACATATTCAAGTAAAAAGACTCAAATATACAGGATCAAGGCTGTTACGAACATCGGAAAGCAAATCACAAGAACATCCTGCCCTGATGCACACTAGCTTTTCAAGTACTACAGACCACACAGACCCAACGGCTGGAGCTCTCACTTTACACATTCACCTTCTTGTGTTTGCCGTGTGTAAGTGCTCTGAGTGGCTGTTGTGGCTGGAAAAGCACAGTATAAAATGCAGTCCACTTACCATTTGGAGATGGGAGGGCATTTGAACAGGTCATCGTGACTAAAACTCTGTAAATGTGAACTTATCTGGGTAAAAAGACACTGTTATGGACGGTGCTTTTCACTACCTCAATGTTTTTATTGACAGAGGAAGAGGTTTTCAAATCATATATTAAGAATTTGAAATCTTATTAGGTTCAAATGTCAATTTAGAAAGACTTTGCCAGCTTCTGGTCTCAGTCTCTCAAATTCACCTGGTGACTTTCTTAGAAAATGTATATTATTTTCCTTCCAACGTACACTGGGCCATAAAGCTGCTGTAGTACCCGTCAAGAGGTGCATGCACCATGACGAAACATGTCACTTTACAGAACAGTACTCACTGCTTGGGAGATCTGGTTTTTCACCGTTTCACTCAGAATTCCCTCAAATACAAATGAATCTCCAAATCTCTCAGCCTAGAAGAGCAAGGAAGAAAGACGCAATGAGCAAAGACAAAGGTGTTCAGTGATCACTTAGCGGCCAAGTCTCCGTTTGAATCATGACTTGTTCTACTTCTGAACACAAGTTCATGATAAAAACACTGCCTTGGGAATAACATGTAGCATAGTAAGCAGGGCAGTCAAACCTCGGTGATATAGCCCGTGGCGTTGACGAAGCTCTGGAATTGTCGATTGCTGACTTCCTGGACGTCCATGTAGAAGGAGTCCAAGTGGACCTGCCGCTGAGGACCCTCGCCATCTGGAGGGATGCCAGGCTTCTCTGTTCCCATGAAGTACTCTCCTCCAGAAATCAGCACCATCTAAGAAGCAGAACACCTTTATTCATTCATCCATTATCCAAACCGCTTATATCCTGCTCTCGGGGTCACGGGGATGCTGGAGCCTATCCCAGCAGTCACTGGGCGGCAGGCGGGGAGACACCCTGGACAGCCCCCCCCACCACCACCACCACCCACCCACACGCACACATATTCACACCTAGGGACAACTTAGTACGGCCAATTCACCTGACCTACATGTCTTTGGACTGTGGGAGGAAACTGGAGCACCCGGAGGAAACCCACACAGACACGGGGAGAACATGCAAACTCCACACAGAGGACGACCCCCTAGGTTAGACTACCCCGAGGTTCGAACCCAGGACCTTCTTGCTGTGAGACAACCATGCTAATCACTGTGCCGCCGTGCGGCCATGTTATTATTATTATTCCCTTCAGTTATTGAAAACTGTTACAGCCTATAGTCATTATATCCACGAAGAAGAAGCCGCCGCCGTGCGGCCATGTTATTATTATTACTCCCTTCAGTTACTGAAAACTGTTACAGCCTATAGTCATTATATCCACGAAGAAGAAGCCGCCGCCGTGCCGCCCATGTTATTATTATTATTATTATTCCCTTCAGTTACTGAAAACTGTTACAGCCTATAGTCATTATATCCACAAAGAAGAAGCCGCCGCCGTGCGGCCATGTTATTATTATTACTCCCTTCAGTTACTGAAAACTGTTACAGCCTATAGTCATTATATCCACGAAGAAGAAGCCGCAGCCGTGCCGGCCATGTTATTATTATTATTCCATTCAGTTATTGAAAACTGTTACAGCCTATAGTCATTATATCCACGAAGAAGAAGCCGCCGCCGTGCCGGCCATGTTATTATTATTACTCCCTTCAGTTACTGAAAACTGTTACAGCCTATAGTCATTATATCCACGAAGAAGAAGCCGCAGCCGTGCCGGCCATGTTATTATTATTATTATTCCCTTCAGTTACTGAAAACTTTTACAGCCTATAGTCATTATATCCACGAAGAAGAAGCCGCAGCCGTGCCGGCCATGTTATTATTATTATTACTCCCTTCAGTTACTGAAAACTGTTACAGCCTATAGTCATTATATCCACGAAGAAGAAGCCGCAGCCGTGCCGGCCATGTTATTATTATTATTACTCCCTTCAGTTACTGAAAACTGTTACAGCCTATAGTCATTATATCCACGAAGAAGAAGCCGCAGCCGTGCCGGCCATGTTATTATTATTATTACTCCCTTCAGTTACTGAAAACTGTTACAGCCTATAGTCATTATATCCACGAAGAAGCCGCCGCAGCCGTGCCGGCCATGTTATTATTATTATTACTCCCTTCAGTTACTGAAAACTGTTACAGCCTATAGTCATTATATCCACGAAGAAGAAGCCGCAGCCGTGCCGGCCATGTTATTATTATTATTATTCCCTTCAGTTACTGAAAACTGTTACAGCCTATAGTCATTATATCCACGAAGAAGAAGCCGCCGCCGTGCCGGCCATGTTATTATTATTATTATTCCCTTCAGTTATTGAAAACTGTTACAGCCTATAGTCATTATATCCACGAAGAAGAAGCCGCAGCCGTGCCGGCCATGTTATTATTATTATTCCCTTCAGTTATTGAAAACTGTTACAACCTATCGTCATTATATCCACGAAGAAGAAGCACTCCAGCCTTAAACACAGTCGAAGCCTGGAGTAGAGATGGGCAGTAAGTGTGACAGACCAACAGTGATGTTTTGGGGTTTTTTTTGGCAGTACTGCCCTCCTGAGGTACAGGTCAGTGGGTTGCGCGCGTGTAATAATTTAAGGAATCCTTGCCTTGTCAGCTCGCACGGGAAACACGCAGCCGGAGCGCGCGGCTCACGGCGCTGCGATCGCCTCAACCGCCAACGCTGACGTCAGTAACACGTGACCAGGCCGCAGACAGAAATGTACACACTTCCACAAAGAAGTCATGTACAAGGCACCCATTGGCCAGAACTGGTTGCAATTCGCCATTAATAATGAAGAAGAAGAAGAGAAATAAACTAGTCATTTTAGAAAACGTTTCTTTTGCTGTGCTTCGCATAACCGAATACCTGACTTGCCGACCCGCTGTCACCCTCCCGAGGCAACGCCAGCCCGTCATTGGCGCGTCTGGAGTATCTGCCAGCTGTGCTGGCCGCCCCGGCGACCTCACCCTCCGGGTCCCGAGCGGCGTCCCTCTTCAAGCTGTGACAGCCGCAACCCGCTGCTTCCGACCGGACGGCGGGGTCAGCTTCCGCTCCCACCGACGGATCCGACTTGATCCCAGCCGGGCCTTGGAGGCACCACACCGCATACGAGCAGTTCACTAAGACGACAAAGCCGAAGCGACGCCACATCTCGGCAGGACGCAGCTCCCCGTCACTCCGGCGACGCTTCCGCAAAGTCACGTGGCCGGTCAGCTGGTCGCACAGCTGCTTAACTCCTTCCTGTCCGGCGCGCTCCGCGCCCGGGGCCGGAGGCTCTGATGAGGCGAGCCAATTTGCGAGCGGTCCCATCCAGGACTGCTACTTCAGGTACGGGATCGGTTGCTCTCTCTCAGCCGGTTACGCGGATCACTTCGATACGAAGACGTTGCCTCTTTGTTGTTGTAATATTCCACGCCGCACTTATAATCACTACATGAACCGATAACCGCAGGATACGCGTTACACTTTTATTTCCATTTAGTTGAAAATAACTTTCTGGGCCGCCACAAAATTCACAACACGGAGACGGGAGTTGTAGTCGTGAAGCACACTCGCCGCCGTCCCCGGCGTCGGGCCGGGACCGCGGCGAGAACGCCATTTCCCGTGGGTCAGTGCGCGGCGGGGTCCGCTGCAGAAGCGCTGGCGCCGAGCCAGCGCCGCGAGCGCTGTTTTAGCAGCGGAGCGGAGGAGCCCGGAGAGTCCGCCAGCCGGGGGAAGGTGTCGGAGGCGGAGGAGACCGAGGCGGACTGTCAGAAACCCGGACTAGGGCGGCGGACGGCGGCACCCCACCGTGTCATGTGGAAGCCGAGACCTCCGGTCGTGTCCTCCTAACTTCTCCCGAGAGTTTGCGGATTGTCCGAGCGTCGACCACAGTGAAGGTAAAGTCGGGTCAGTTTCGCTCATCCGATTTCTTCTGCCCATCTTCCGTCGTAGTCTCGGGGGGTGGGGGTGGGGTGGGGGGGTAGTTAGGCCTGTCTCCTTGTACGGACGGTAAACTTGCAGAAAGCAGAATGTCGTCGCTCAGCCCTCATGAAGAAGGGTCGGCGGCGCAACCCGTCAACGGAGCTCTCTTCCCGGGCGTGGAGCCCCACACTTCTTCGCAAGTGTTATAAACGCGGTTCCACCGAAGACGACGTTCATGAGTCCGTCAGCGTGAGGATGCGCACTCTGTGGAGTCTGTGTAAAGCCATAGTTTGTGTAATTAATATTGCCAACATAAAAGCGGTCAATGATTCAGCGGCGGCTGGTGCTAAATGTTTTTTGGGGTGGTGGGGGGGCGTAATTTACCTGGGCGCAGCGCACCTGACGGCTGCTTTAATGTCCACACAGTCCCAGAGTTATTAAGAAGGACGATGCAGCCATCCAGCTATTATCCAAACCGCTTATCCCAGTTGGGGTTGCGGGATGCTGGAGCCTATCCCGGCAGTCACTGGGCGGCAGCAGGCACCCTGAACGGGCCGCCAGTCCGTCACAGGGCCGACACAGTCACACCTAGGGACAACTTAGTACGGCTGATTCACCTGACCTACATGTCTTTGGACCGTGGAAGGAACCCGGAGGAAACCCACGCAGACATGGGGAGAACATACGAACTCCACACAGAGGACGACCCGGGATGACCCCCAAGGTTGGACAACCCCGGGGATCGAACCCAGGACCTTCTTGCTGTGAGGCTTCTACTTCCATGTTGTCGTCCATAAAATCCTCTGCACTGGTGTTGTGGGACGACATTTCCACCCTTGGAAACGTCGTTTAGCCGAGAGAACGAGTTTGAACGGCATGTTTAGAGTAGATTAGAGTAGCCTATAGCTTTCACCAGGGTTGGTAGACGGTGGATGGTTGACAGTCGAGACGGGGCGCGGTGGTGGGTGCGAACATGATTGACAGCCACGAGAATCGTCCAATCACTTTAGATCAAAAAACATTAAAACTACCAATTCACTGCCAATAAAAGCGGGTGACTCTGGGGCGTACAGAACTGCGCCCCCTGGAAAATCTGAAGAAACCAATCAGACCGCAGCCTCAGGTCACATGCTCGCCACAAGTTTGAGGGCTTACATAAGGTATGGTTTGGCTGGCGCCCCTCACCCAGGAAGTATATGTATTCAGACAGGAAGTATATGTATTCAGACAGAACTCAACCAAATACCATTTGAACCAATATTTAATGCTGCTGACAGGCGCTCACAGACTGACAACACTTTTCTATCATCATTATTTGCATTATACAACTACATTATATTTAACATGTTTAAGTAGCTTTTCATCTCTTGATGTTTGAAGGGGGCGGCGCCCCAGCGCCCTGTACTGGCCAGCCGCCACTGGTCAAAACTATCTTGACACATTGGACATTTTCAGTACCACCGACAAGTAAATACAGTTTCAACAGGCAAACAGTTCAGTCTGGACAGAATTGTGCCCACCTACTCAGCCTCAGCTTGACTGGGCCCTCTGCAGGTGCACAGCCCTCCTGTTTGTCTCAGCCTAGCTAACCCTCCCAATCATTAACAGTGGACCCAGCCACCCACATATCCTGCAAGCTACAGCAACAGCTCATAGACAGTGAACTTTCTTGCAGACCCTATGCAAATCCCGCTTCTGCAGCAAAAGTGACGTGGCGAGCTCTGGGGAATCCTGTTTCACTGTGTCCTCAGCTAACCGAGACCTCCGTGCAACAAAGATAAACCCCTGAATTGATTTACTGGCAACTTATTTTAGTTCCCCTTAAGTGTGAAGGCCACCATTATGTCTGCTAAAGAAACTTGAAGTGCTTGCTGAGGTTGAGTGATGCAAAACATGCCCCACAAACCAGACAAGAACATCCGTGTTACATCGTTGTGATTAAGAGGTGGTGGCCATCACAGGAAGACTTTACTCCTGATGCCAAGAAGAGTTTACTCATCACTAACAATACTTACTACCCACAATTTCTCATCTTGATTTAACACACCGCTGATTAGTGACCTCATCACAACCCCCTCTTCCCTCCTGTAGGTGTTCCTTACTGGGTGAGCGACATGTCAGACAAGATGTCCAGCTTCCTGCACATCGGGGACATCTGCTCCCTGTACGCAGAAGGTTCCACCAATGGTTTCATCAGCACTCTGGGGTAGGTCATTGGCAAGACTGTGTGTGTGTGTGTGTGTGTGTGTGTGTGTGTGTGTGTGTGTGTGTGTGTGTGTGTGTGTGTGTGTGTGTGTGTGTGTGTGTGTGTGTGTGTGTGTGTGTGTGTGTGTGTGTGTGTGTGTGTGTGTGTGTGTGTGCGCGCGCGCGCGCGCGCGCGTGCTACCCCTGTATTCCTGCTGCTGCAGACCTTGCAGTGCCAGTTATTCCTGTAGTCCATGGGCCAGACGATATTTCGGTACACTCAAGGTGGCAAAACTTACTTATAATTTTTGAAAGGATCCATGTCTGTAGATGATATTTTGGTATGATAACCATTCCTGAGTGGCAGCTGTATCACAGTTATCAGCTCATGAAGTTAACCACCCGCTAAACTAAATTGCATTTTAGACGCTGGTGCATATCCTGGTTTAGCCTCATGGTCAGGACATTTTTCAATGTTCTATAATATTGTCTTTGGTATCATTTTAAAGGGGACCTTCTTAGCTTTCATTCAAGCCCTGTTGTGGATATTTCTCACAAATATAGAGGTCACTTGAGCTCTTCAACCCGTCAATAACACACATCTTTCTGCAATTTTCGCCTAAACTATATACTTTCTTTTAGCCCTGTGGCATCTAGGAATATCAGGGACACAAAACACAAAAACTGGAATACTCACAGGACTGTAAAGATTCAGGAAATGTATAATATACCCATACTATTTCATTGTGTGAGGTGATTGTGAGCCTTAAATGAGAACTAGACCAAAGCCAGTTAGGTCACAAACTGGTCTCTATACATTTGTTTAAATACACAATCAAAATACATGATAAAAAGGAATACCATAGTGAGGTAATGAACTATTTTAATATTTTAAACAACATTGACATTTACATATACTTAGTCAATGATACATGTAATCCCATATCATTAGTGGGTATATGTAATGGTAATGGGTAGGGCAATGGGTATATGTGAATATGGTTACAATATTGTTATCAAGCTCTGGGTAACCAAGTCCAGAATCAACATCCTGTGCATCAATAGACTACTACCACAGTAATACCATCAGAATCATCACACTGTCATTCATCAAACTGCTCGTTTCTCTCATCATCTGACTCCCCAAGTTCAAAGTCCAGTTCTGGACCATCCTGCTGTTTTTGGTTACTGCAGGTCTGTAACCTGCACATGTCTGTGCATGGAAGTCCATTTGACAGGCACATGCAGCTTGGCATTTTGCATGAATGCACACACTTGCATGTTAGCATTTCCAAGACCACATCTGGTGCAGGTGGGGAGCGCATCCAGTAAATGGCCAGCTTGCCTTCATCGTCTGTCCATCCATACTCAGTAGGGCTTGGCAGCACAGGGTTAGCCTGCAGACAGCACTTCCATATTGCTGCCTGATAGTTGGCTCGTTGAACATGGATAAAGAGACAGTCTCTACATGGTGGCAGCTGGCTGGACTCAACCTCTCCCCTTTTGGTGCAGAAGAGCTGGTAACGCAGTTTGTTCACCTCAGCAGTGCTGCTATTAGCAAACATACATCCGACAGGTGAACTGCTCAATTTTCTGGAACAGCTCATCACTCACATTCCATGTCTGTCCCAGTTGACTAAAAGTCTCTTGGCAGGAAGTGTGCTTTCTCACTATCTTCAGGGCATTCAGCTTCCCTCGACCAGCGAATGCACTGACAGTGTCGCAAGCCTGTGAAGGCATGTAAGCCAATTAGGCTGTCACAGATGCTGTCTCCAAGTGAACTTGCCAGTTTGGTGATGTCGACAAACCGTGTGCGGTTCTGAGTCCCACACTTCTGGTAGATGGGACAGGTGATGTCCTTCTGGAAGCCAAGACAAAGCACCATGACATCAGTGTCCTCAGCTGTGATGATAACTGACTTTGAGCCCGCATTTGCTGCATGCAATGCATGCAGGAGCAGACAGGTGTCAGCTTCTTCATGTGTGGAGTGCAGTTCTGCTGCTTCCTCACACCCATCTTCTGTCAACTTGTAGCAGGTTTCCTCACAGGTCATGTACAACACCTTGCCATGCAGCATAGCTCTGTATCGTGGGAGTTTCCACTCTTCCACCAGAAACTTGATGAGACTGGTCTTGTTGGAGGAACTGCACAGAAATTTTCTCCACTGCTGGACGTGGTGTCCCCCTGCAAGATTCTTGTACTGGAGAGTGATGTCTCCACCCCGGTTCAGTCGTTCAGCATCTTTGATCGAAGTCTGGTGATAGACATCAAAAACAACATCAATCCTCCCACTCTGTGCTCCCTCATGGAGGACCTGGGTCAAGGCTGACTCTGCCACCTGTGCAAAGGTTTTGTTGTTGCCATTCATTTTTTGGACCAGGCTCATCCCATCCATGATGGAAGTAGATGGGATTGGGATGTCTTCTGCAGGAGATACATTCTTTTCAAGCTCTCTGGCAAGTGCAGCCTTGTTTGTTTTTCGTAAGGACCCATCAGCATTTGCCAGTGCCCATGGTAGTGGGCCCAATGGGTAGGCAAGGACATCCTTCAGATTCACCTTTCTGCTTTCAGCCACCAGGATCATGTGACTGAAAAGGTTTCTATCTGCCTTCAGAACCACATCCTGTGCTTTCTTTCCATGAGCTTGTTTTGTGCTGACATTGGAGAATGTTTTCAGACTTTGCTTGGTCATCTTGTCGTGGAATTTCACAGGTGGTGGGTCTGCATCTAACCTTGTTTGCTGGAATGCTTGGTAGGCCTCTTCTCCTTTCTCAAGAGCTCTCAAGAGATCTATGGTCACATCAGGTGGAGCCATGTTGCCAGTGGAGAGGCTAACCAAATCAATCTCATCAGGGGACATAGGATTGAGCCAGTTATTCTCCATAAGGTCCATGAGAGACTGGACATCTGCTTCATCTCTCTTGATCCTTGGACTCTGTAGATCTGGATGAGACCATTTGCACCTGCCTTGACCTGTCAGGTCTCTCAGCTGTCTGAGGTACATGCTTCTATACTCAGCTGTGAGATAATATTTGGTCACAGCTCCTGGCTTCAAGCTGAATCCCTTTGTCCCTCCAGCTGTTTGGGTGTCTTTGTTCACCGTTTCTTCTATAGCTTGGTCAACAGGGACTCGGCCAAAGGGATTGGTGGAGCCCAGTTGGACTGAGAAGCCTCCTTCCATGAATTCTGTGTACACATCTGGGTGTGTGATGGGCAGCTCAGACATCTGGGCGTAGTAGTAGGGGAGGTAGCGTGCATAATTAATCCTGTCATAAGCAAAGCACCATGGGATCATTGCTCGAATGCTAGCCAAGTGTAGCATCCAGTCTCCCTCTCTGGATGCTCGGATGAGCCCCAACAAGATTTCAACCATGTCCAAATAGGACATCCAGAAGTTCGAGAGGCTGCCGTTTCCACCTCTAAGGAACTCACGGTAGACTTCAAATAGATCCATGATGCGTGTACAAGAGCTGTTCTCGAGGACCTCCTTCAAAGCATGTTGTGAGACTTCTTTCCCAAGGCTGTCAATGGTCTTCAGTGTCTCATTCAGGTGAACCATGTCATTCCTGTGAGTTTCTTCCAACCAGGACAGGAAACCATTCAAGGTCAGTCGCATGAGAGCCTCATACAGGAGCTTGTGTAGTCGCACTGCCCTGTTGTACTTGCGGCCATCCATAACACCAGCAATTGAGCCTTCTGCAATCATGCCAGACTCAGTGCAGAGGTCTTTGAGTCCAGCATCTTGGAAACGCTTTCCTATTATTGCCAGCAGTGTGCAGATGGTGTGGAATACCCCAAGCCTAACGATGATATCATGGAACTTGTCATGGTGTTTCCATGTGATCTCGACAGCCTTCGCATACAGGGCTTGGTCAAAGACACAGACAATCTTCGTCAGGCCTAAGCACTGCATGATGCTCAGTGACTGGTTAAGCACCTCGTTGACAGTAGACATTTGTGTCGCTGGAGCATTGATGGTAGGCAGATAGCCTATATTGTCGGGGATGACCGTCATCTCTCCTCGAGTCAGGATGTTGAAGCCTGTCCAGCTGCTGACTGACTGTTCTTCTTGTTGTGACATGCGTGCTAGGGCCCAAAGAAGGTTTTTCTCTCTGGCAAGCTTAGTATTGGCTGCAGTATCGGCATCTGACTTTTTGCTTTGTGGTGGCCCTACCCGTTGTCCAGCATTGTAAGTTGGTAACATTGGTGGGGGTCCATCAATGCTTCTCTTCTTTGTTTTGGGAACAGTGGGCATGGGTTGGACAGGAAGTGGGTTGACTGGCTTTGCTTGCACAGCAATCCCATTGACTCTGTGAGATGTTCCCTCACCACTGACAGTTTCTTCAAGATGGTCGATATTGTCCCAGGCTAAAGTTGTGAATATGCCAGGATGGATGTTAGCTGGAAGGGCAATGCCACTCCCTGATGATGAGAGTTTCTGGAGACACAGGGCAGTGTTGATCTCTTCCATCTGTGAATAGGACACACTGTGACCAAGTCGGTTGAGGATGTTTATCAACTCTACATTTCCTGTCAACGATTTGACACTGAATGGCAGAACAATGTGCTTGGAAGGCTTGGTATTTCCACATGTCACTGCATATACTATGTCATGGCCAAATGACTGCAGAAGGCACTGCACTCTCTGGGATGCATGATCAGGATCATTTGAGCCTGTGAGTAGAGAGTACAGGAAGATAATGAGCGACTCTGGAATGGTAGGACATTCTGCTTCTGGTTTGACTTCAGGCGGCCAGGTTTGAGGAACATCTTGACTTTTAATGTCTGCTCTCAATTTGATGGCTGCTTTGGCTATAACATCTTGTGCACTGACACTTTTCAGGGTCTGCAGCTCCCTTTTGAGAGACTGATTTTCTTTGGCAAGTTCCCTCATGGACAAGTTATCGGGATAGAGGAGGAATTTTCCTTTCTCATCAGGGAATATCTGCAAGGCTCCAGCAAACTCACTCTCCAGGTTTCGCCTTATGTGCTTCTTGGTTGATTCCTTGACTTGGGCAATGCCTTGGGAGTTCATTGAAGCTACCAGTCTAGAAGAGAGATCAGTCATTGTCATCACTTGAGGATTGCCAAAAAGCTCCATCCTGATGAAGAGGAACAGCTCATTGTATGCCTTATTCACAGCAGCTTCATACTGGGCTGCAGCATCATCATCTTCATTGCTGGCAACCTCTCCTTTGGAAACCTCTTCTTTGGTGTAAAGTCTATAGCATGACCTGTGGTAGTGCCCTTCAGCTGCTGCAAGGTCTCTACTCACAATGGCAAGGATTCTGCTGTCCCTTTTCTTTGTGGCTGCACTCCTGATCTTTGCATCAGCTCGCAGTTCTCGACACTGCACCAGTACTTCTCTCGTATTCTGTCTCTTGGAATATTTGCTGTTTTTCTGACAAAATATGCACTCTGCATCATAAGTCCTAGATGTACTTGGAGCATGTCGAGCTACTCTCTTAGATTGTTTCTCTTCAGCAGAGACACAACTTTTCTTTTCTTTTGCAAGGAGGCCATCAAGAATTTGCTTCATAGTGAAGATACTGCGACACTTTCTGTGGTAGTAGATTGCTGGAATCTGTCCCTCAGGAATGTCTTTTGCCAGTTTCAAAACTGGTGCATGATTTCGTATCCGAGCTGCCCTGAGCAGAGTTCTCCATGAGTCGACACTTTGTAGTGAAACCAGCTTATCTGTATCATCAGAACAGTGGATAATGCACTCCACCCGTGGGCGCTTTGGTATTGGGTAAAAACTTGCTTGTTCACCAGTGGCCATATTCAGTCAGTTTTCACCTGCCACATACAAACAAATACATGTAACTTAGGTGTATGAACACTACTAAAACAAAGTTTACTTTGCTTCACCAGCGTCATATTACCATTATTTATCTTGCATAGCCACAAATAGATACATTACCTAGTTGCTATGCAACAGCTGTATTTTGTCCACATGAGGCCGCTAAAATCAACACAAGATGAAAGTTCCTCGTAGCCACTTTAACTAATCATATTAACATATACATTAAAAGAACATGCTAACATTATGGGGAATTAGCTTACAATCTTCTCCAGAGTGAGACAAGAAGATAGATACCAGTTTCCTCTATATGTGTTTAGTAGAAAGCTATCTGGCTGCACATTAGCCTAGCTTAGCACAATGAATGGAAGTACACAGTACTGGTTATCCTTGGTTGTTGGCCAACTAAGAACTGTCCCAGAGTTTAAGCTAGGCTAATCAGTACAAGGGGTGTTGAAATGCTATATTTGTAAAAATCTGGGCAAATACACAATCGTGAGAGGCACAGAAACAGGTTTCCTGAAAGAAAAATGAAATAGCTGCTCATTTGGAAAGGTTATCATGTATTATTTTACTTCTGTTAGTGTACCAAATAAAATGGCACCAGTGAAGTTGTGTCACCTTGGGTGATATCGATATCTGGTCTGACCCATGGACTAACTGGCTTTGGTCTAGTTAGTTTCTTAGTAATAATGCCCTTCTAATTTAAGGTTCACAATCACCTCACACAATGAAATAGTATGGGTATATTATACATTTCCTGAATCTCTACAGTCCTGTGAGTATTCCAGTTTTTGTGTTTTGTGTCCCTGATATTCCTAGATGCCACAGGGCTAAAAGAAAGTATATAGTTTAGGCGAACATTGCAGAAAGATGTGTGTTATTGACGGGTTGAAGAGCTCAAGTGACCTCTATATTTGTGAGAAATATCCACAACAGGGCTTGAATGAAAGCTAAGAAGGTCCCCTTTAAAATGATACCAAAGACAATATTATAGAACATTGAAAAATGTCCTGACCATGAGGCTAAACCAGGATATGCACCAGCGTCTAAAATGCAATTTAGTTTCGCGGGTGGTTAACTTCATGAGCTGATAACTGTGATACAGCTGCCACTCAGGAATGGTTATCATACCAAAATATCATCTACAGACATGGATCCTTTCAAAAATTATAAGTAAGTTTTGCCACCTTGAGTGTACCGAAATAGGAAATTTTGGGCTCTGGCCCATGGACTACTGAGGATGGATTGCCTTCGGGTGAGCTGCAGATGAAACACTGCGTGCTGACCTGCTGAGGGAGGTTTTGCTTGTGTGACGGGGAAGGATTTGAAGGAGCTGCTTTGAAGTTTTGCTTCATGTGTGTGTGTGTGTGTGTGTGTGTGTGTGTACCCGACTGGTGTTTTCGTGTTTCTTGGCATGTGTGTAATGCCCATTGGCTGCTGCCATCAGTTGTAAAGCAGGGTGAGGGTTGTTAAGGAGAAGGTAAATGCTTTCCCTTCACCAGATTATCCTAAAAAGGAAAACTGGGAATATTGTTGGCACAGACCTTTGAAGTGGCCCTGTGACCATGACTGGCTCCACCACTGATAACGACGGGAAAATAGGAAATTGCCGGATAACCATGAACGCAACAAGATAAAGGACCCATGAGAGAGAGGGTGTGTGTCTGCGTCTGTGTGCATGCATTTGTGCAGCAGACGAAACACATGGTCAGTGCTCGCACAGGCACACGCAGGGTTAACTTTACCGTGTTCCTGAACCTTCTCATTTGCAGCTCTCTCGCTCACCTCCACATGCTGAGCAGGAGGCTGGAGTCTTTTCTGCTTTTATTCCATCTCACTTTGGAAAACACCACAGATCCAGTGTCGGTTTTTCTGAATCGGAGGTGCATATCTCTCAGACGCTTCCTTCTCTTGTGCCAGTCCAGCTATGTCGGATGGGTTAGTATCAGTCCAGCTGTTTGGGACGGGCCAGTATCAGTCCAGCTGTGTGGGACGGGTTAGTATCAGTCCAGCTGTTTGGGACGGGCCAGTATCAGTCCAGCTGTGTGGGACGGGTTAGTATCAGTCCAGCTGTGTGGGACGGGCCAGTATCAGTCCAGCTGTGTGGGACGGATTAGTATCAGTCCAGCTGTGTGGGACGGGTTAGTATCAGTCCAGCTGTGTGGGACGGGCCAGTATCAGTCCAGCTGTGTGGGACGGGCCAGTATCAGTCCAGCTGTGTGGGACGGGCCAGTATCAGTCCAGCTGTGTGGGACGGATTAGTATCAGTCCAGCTGTGTGGGACGGATTAGTATCAGTCCAGCTGTGTGGGACGGGTCAGTATCAGTCCAGCTGTGTGGGACGGGTCAGTATCAGTCCAGCTGTATGGGACGGGGTAGTATCAGTCCAGCTGTGTGGGACGGGTTAGTTAGTATCCGTCCAGCTGTGTGGGACGGGTCAGTATCCGTCCAGCTGTGTGGGATGGGTCAGTATCAGTCCATCTGTGTGGGACGGGTCAGTATGAGTCCAGCTGTGTGGGACGGGTCAGTATCAGTCCAGCTGTGTGGGATGGGTCAGTATCAGTCCAGCTGTGTGGGACGGGTCAGTATCAGTCCAGCTGTGTGGAATGGGTTAGTTAGTGTCAGTCCAGCTGTGTGGGACGGGTTAGGTAGTATCAGTCCAGCTGTGTGGGACGGGTCAGTGTCGGTCCAGCTGTGTGGGACGGGTTAGTATCACTCCAGCTGTGTGGAACGGGTCAGTATCAGTCCAGTTGTGTGGGACGGGTTAGTATCGGTCCAGCTGTGTGGGACCGGTTAGTATCAGTCCAGTTGTGTGGGACCGGTTAGTATCAGTCCTTCTGTGTGGGACGGGTCAGTATCAGTCCTGTTTGGGATGGGTCAGTATCAGTCCAGCTGTGTGGGATGAGTTAGTATTGGTCCTGTGTGGGATGGGTCAGTATCAGTCCAGCTGTGTGGGATGGGTTAGTATCAGTCCAACTGTGTGGGACGGGTTAGTATCCGTCCAGCTGTGTGGGACGGGTTAGTATCCGTCCAGCTGTGTGGGATGGTTTAGTATGAGTCCAGCTGTGTGGGAAGGCTTGGTTAGTATCAGTCCAGCTGTGTGGGACGGGGTAGTATCAGTCCAGCTGTGTGGGACGGGTCAGTATCTGTCCAGCTTTATGGGACGTGTTAGTTAGTATCTGTCCAGCTGTGTGGGATGGGGTAGTATCAGTCCAGTTGTGTAGGATGGATCAGTATCAGTCCAGCTGTGTGGGACGGGTTAGTATCAGTCCAGCTGTGTGCGACGGGGTAGTATCGGTCCAGCTGTGTGGGACGGGTTAGTTAGTATCCGTCCAGCTGTGTGGGACGGGATAGTATCCGTCCAACTGTGTGGGACGGGGTAGTATCAGTTCAGTTGTGTAGGAAGGATCAGTATCAGTCCAGCTGTGTGGGACGGGTTAGTATCAGTCCTGTGTGGGATGGGTCAGTATCAGTCCAGCTGTGTGGGATGGGTTAGTATCAGTCCAGCTGTGTGGGACGGGTCAGTATCAGTCCTGTGTGGGATGGGTCAGTATCAGTCCAGCTGTGTGGGATGGGTTAGTATCAGTCCAGCTGTGTGGGATGGGTTAGTATCAGTCCAGCTGTGTGGGACAGGTTAGAATCAGTCCAACTGTGTGGGACGGGTTAGTATCCGTCCAGCTGTGTGGGACGGGTTAATATCCGTCCAGCTGTGTGGGATGGTTTAGTATCCGTCCAGCTGTGTGGGATGGTTTAGTATCAGTCCAGCTGTGTGGGACGGGTTAGTTAGTATCAGTCCAGCTGTGTGGGACGGGGTAGTATCAGTCCTGCTGTGTAGGACGGGTTAGTATCCGTCCAGCTGTGTGGGACGGGTTACTATCAGTCCAGCTATGTGGGACGGTGTAGTATAAGTCCAGCTGTGTAGAATGGGTTAGTATCAGTCCAGCTTTGTGGGACGGTGTAGTATCAGTCCAGCTGTGTGGAATTGGGTAGTATCAGTCCGGCTGCATGGGACGGGTCTGTATCAGTCCAGCTGTGTAGGACGGGTTAGTATCAGTCCAGCTGTTTGGGACGGGGTAGTATCAGTCCAGCTGTGTGGGACGGGATAGTATCAGTCCAGCTGTGTGGAATGGCTTAGTTAGTGTCAGTCCAGCTGTGTGGGACAGGGTAGTATCAGTCCAGCTGTGTGGGGCAGGTTAGTTAGTATCCGTCCAGTTGTGTGGGACGGGTCAGTATCAGTCCAGCTGTGTGGGACGGGGTAGTATCAGTCCAGCTGTGTGGGACGGGTCAGTATCAGTCCAGCTGTGTGGGACGGGTCAGTTTCAGTCCAGCTGTGTGGGACGGGGTAGTATCAGTCCAGCTGTGTGGGACGGGGTAGTATCAGTCCAGTTGTGTGGGATGGGTCAGTATCAGTCCATCTGTGTGGGACGGGTTAGTATCAGTCCAGCTGTGTGGGACGGGTTAGTATCAGTCCGGCTGTGTGGGACGGGTCAGTATCAGTCCAGCTGTGTGGGACGGGTTAGTTAGTATCCGTTCAGCTGTGTGGGACGGGGTAGTATCAGTCCAGTTGTGTAGGACGGGTCAGTATCAGTCCAGCTGTGTGGGACGGGGTAGTATCAGTCCAGCTGTGTGGGACGGGTCAGTATCTGTCCAGCTGTGTGGGACGGGTTAGTTAGTATCTGTCCAGCTGTGTGGGACGGGGTAGTATCAGTCCAGTTGTGTAGGATGGATCAGTATCAGTCCAGCTGTGTGGGACGGGTTAGTATCAGTCCAGCTGTGTGCGACGGGGTAGTATCCGTCCAGCTGTGTGGGACGGGTTAGTTAGTATCCGTCCAGCTGTGTGGGACGGGATAGTATCCGTCCAGCTGTGTGGGACGGGTTAGTATCAGTCCGGCTGTGTTGGACGGGTTAGTATCAGTCCAGCTGTGTGGGACGGGTCAGTATCCGTCCAGCTGTGTGGGACGGGTCAGTATCTGTCCAGCTGTATGGGACGGGTCAGTATCTGTCCAGCTGTATGGGACGGGTTAATTAGTATCTTTCCAGCTGTGTAGGACGGGGTAATATCAGTCCAGCTGTGTGGGACGGGTTAGTTAGTATCCGTCCAGCTGTGTGGGACGGGATAGTATCCGTCCAGCTGTGTGGGACGGGTCAGTATCAGTCCAGTTGTGTAGGAAGGATCAGTATCAGTCTAGCTGTGTGGGACCGGGTAGTATCAGTCCAGCTGTGTAGGACGGGTCAGTGTCAGTCCAGCTGTGTGGGACGGGGTAGTATCACTCCGGCTGTGTGGGACGGGTCAGTATCTTTCCAGCTGTGTAGGACGGGTTAGTATCAGTCCAGCTGTGTGGGACGGGTCAGTATCAGTCCAGCTGTGTGGGACGGGGTAGTATCAGTCCAGCTGTGTGGGACGGGTTAGTTAGTATCCGTCCAGCTGTGTGGGACGGGATAGTATCCGTCCAGCTGTGTGGAATTGGGTAGTATCAGTCCAGCTGTGTGAGACGGGTCAGTATCAGTCCAGCTGTGTTGGACGGGTTAGTATCAGTCCAGCTGTGTAGGACGGGGTAGTATCAGTCCGGCTGCATGGGACGGGTCTGTATCAGTCCAGCTGTGTAGGACGGATTAGTATCAGTCCAGCTGTTTGGGACGGGGTAGTATCAGTCCAGCTGTGTGGGACGGGATAGTATCAGTCCAGCTGTGTGGAATGGCTTAGTTAGTGTCAGTCCAGCGGTGTGGGACAGGTTAGTTAGTATCCGTCCAGTTGTGTGGGACGGGTCAGTATCAGTCCAGCTGTGTGGGACGGGGTAGTATCAGTCCAGCTGTGTGGGACGGGTCAGTATCAGTCCAGCTGTGTGGGACGGGTCAGTTTCAGTCCAGCTGTGTGGGACGGGGTAGTATCAGTCCAGTTGTGTGGATCGGGTCAGTATCAGTCCAGCTGTGTGGGACGGGTTAGTATCAGTCCGGCTGTGTGGGACGGGTCAGTATCAGTCCAGCTGTGTGGGACGGGTTAGTTAGTATCCGTTCAGCTGTGTTGGACGGGGTAGTATCAGTCCAGTTGTGTAGGACGGGTCATTATCAGTCCAGCTGTGTGGGACGGGTTAGTATCCGTCCAGCTGTGTGGGACGGGGTAGTATCAGTCCAGCTGTGTGGGACGGGTCAGTATCTGTCCAGCTGTGTGGGACGGGGTAGTATCAGTCCAGTTGTGTAGGATGGATCAGTATCAGTCCGGCTGTGTAGGACGGGTTAGTATCAGTCCAGCTGTGTGGGACGGGTTACTATCAGTCCAGCTGTGTGGGACGGTGTAGTATCAGTCCAGCTGTGCAGGACAGGGTAGTATCAGTCCAGCTGTGTAGGACGGATTAGTATCAGTCCAGTTGTGTGGGATGGGTTAGTTAGTATCAGTCCAGCTGTGTGGGATTGGGTAGTATCAGTCCAGCTGTGTGAGACGGGTCAGTATCAGTCCAGTTGTGTAGGACGGGTCAGTATCAGTCCAGCTGTGTGGGACGGGGTAGTATCAGTCCGGCTGTGTGGGACGGGTCCGTATCAGTCCAGCTGTGTGGGACGGGTTAGTTAGTATCCGTTCAGCTGTGTGGGACGGGGTAGTATCAGTCCAGTTGTGTAGGACGGGTCAGTATCAGTCCAGCTGTGTGGGACGGGTCAGTATCCGTCCAGCTGTGTGGGACGGGTC